>NW_027114749.1:237300-239947 GCF_000696795.3 Halyomorpha halys | reverse complement strand
GCGCACACACAAACAAAAACAATTTTGTGAGATGGTGAAGAAGTGTACTTGAGTACTTTCTACGACTTTTAGGATATATTCTACAAGTATATCATTATACTTATTTTTGCAAATTGCTTTTCAACCAAGGATTCCTCTTTGGTTTTCTTTAGTTAATTTTTAAATTTAAATGTTTCATTTACCGAACTGCTGAATAAACTGAACAAATATCAAATTGTCTTTCAACTCTGGAACGAAAATAGTTTAGTAAAATTCTCAACAGAGTGCACTAAATTAGCAACATTAGCAAATAGTCTCTTTATGAACATTGCATGATAGTGATATTACATGAATAGGAGAAAAAGTAATTTGGCAATCTTAAGACAGCTCTAGATGAAAAAATAAGGTAAGAAAAGTTTTTATAAATTATTTTTCTAAATCAGCTTGAAAAATATAATACAAAAAATAAATCTTGCCCAAAATAGTTATCAAACACCTAATACATTAGTTTATATATCTTTTAAAAAGTAAAGTATGTTTTATTATATGAGTTTTAAATTTAATGATAATTAGTGTATTGCAGATAATAAACCATCAGAAAAAAAAAAATAATGACAACTTATACTTCCATGAAGGTTTATTTATGTAACTATAGCATTTGAAATTTTAAAAATGGCCCAAGTTAAAAATGTCATTAAATATATATTTAATGAAATTGCTTGAGAATATAAGTAATAAAACATTTTATTCTTAATTTAAAACAAATTTGATCCTTTTTTTTCTTTCAACTTTATTCTTTACAACTTTTTCAACGTTTCGACCCTCAGGCCATTCTCAAGGATACCTTTGCAAATGTGAATGAAAGAAGGAAGAAAAGTGTTTTATAAAAGGTTTAAATCTAGGAAAGAATTAGTTAGAAAGTGTTATATGGGACAAAGGCAATTAGCCTGCATTTTTAAAATTTCAAAAAAGAAAATGATATCAATATGAAGGTATCCTTGAGAATGGCCTGAGGGCCGAAACGTTGGGAAAAATGTAAAGAATAAAGTTGAGAGAAAAAAAGGATCAAATTTCTTTTAAATTAAGAATAAACTAAACCACTCTCAAACAAGAATATATAAAATAATTAATCTAAAACATTTTATTTTTAGAATGTGTTTAATTGGTCCTAAGCATATTTTTCCTCAATAATTCTGATTCATAATTAATACTTTGGGAAAAAAAAGTTAAAAGTATTAAGAGATTTATCCTCGAAAATAAATAAATAATACAAAAATAAATTTTAATTAAAAAAAAGGATGACTTGATGAGGGCTGATCCGATGAAATCATGCGAATAACGTTCATTAATGCCAAAGCCTAGGCATTAATTTATGTTTGCTCGGATTTATTTATAACGTCGAAATAATCTTTATTCCAATGAACGAAACAAAACAGATACCCCAAAGGGAAATATAATAACCAATGAGAAATATTTATTTATTTCTCGAGTGTTTTATTTCTTTTTGAATCTATTTGGGGGGAGGAGGAAGACGCTGGTAGATTTATAAGATCGTTAATTTTGCGGTGACGGGGGGAGGGGCAGGGTATCGGTTTGTATTGCCCAATGCCATAGTCCCGTTTATTGTCCTTCTACCTCATTGGACAGATCTCTTCTATAAAGGTTCCCTATTGGCCCGCCTCAGCCAATGAGATATGTTATGCGGTTGGCCAAGTATGCATGCCACAGCATCGGTTATTGAATACCCTTTCTCTTCTATTTTTTTTTTATTACAGCAAAAAATAAATAAATAATTAAGTAAAATTTTAAATATTACTTATAATAATTACAGGTCTATTTCCATATTTTATAAGACAAAACGGTTATCCCTTGGGAGGTATGAGTCCGGTTTATAAAGTATTTACAAAAATTAACTCAACTTGAATTGATCACATTTTTATTTCTTAAATAAATCAAAACTTGTATCCTTTTTTGTCTCAACACTTTTTATTTTTCACCAGTCCAACGTTTCGGCCATTTTAGCCATCCTCAAGGATATCTTCAATTATAATTTCTTCCTCACATTAAATTTAGAGTTACTTTTGCAGGTATTCTGCCCAGTTCATCCATTAATTATAAGTGAAAAACCTATTTTTTAAAAATTTAAAATCATAAATATTTAATTATTCTTATATAAGATTATCCACACAAATTCACTACCATATACACAAACCATTTATATGGTACTAATACATTGGTTTGTGCTACAGAGATTGATGAATGCACCCATAGTGAAAGACAAGAAATTAAATAATGGAAATTGAAAATATGACAAATATGTGGTAAGTATGATTACAAGATTTTAAATATACATGTATAACAAAGATAAAAATTGTTGATAAGAATAACTTAATTTTAGGATTGTAAAGGTGCATGAGTAAGAGAAAATTGTCCCAAAACGTTGTAGGATGAAAGACTTAGAAAACATTATATTCTATTTGAAAGTTTTTTCACCTCAATAATTAAGAAAAGAATAAATATAATCAAACTTCCTAAAAAGAAAATCCAGACAACATTTGGTGACGTGAGTAATTTTTTTATAATTATTATTTATATTTTTATGATTTCTTGTATTAATAAAAAGCTACCCTACCTTCAATAATGAGCAACAGACATTTGAATTATAGTG
>NW_027114749.1:235466-237250 GCF_000696795.3 Halyomorpha halys | reverse complement strand
TCAACTCCGTATGTCCAGATGGGCCTTATTATTGTCATGTAGATCAGTCTTTTGTAATGATTTGGAAGTTTAGACCGTTTGTCTAGTAAGTGCTGTAATAGTTGGAATCTGCGTACAGTTTCCTGTCTTGTGTGAGGATTCCAGGATAGTCGTTTGTCAAGATGTAGGTTTTTAGATTCTAATGAAATACAACTGCTCATGACCATGTAGGATTTTTATGTTAATATATTTTTTCTATAGTTAAAATTTTTACTATTTATTATAGTGAGAAATAATTAGCTTAAGATATGGGTAAAAAATAGAATAAACAAATGAACAATGTTATATAAATAAATAAAAAAGGAAAAGATTAAAGAACAAAAAAAAATTATGTATTACTATTATGTATTTTAATATTTACTGCCTAATAAGCAATTGTCCATCTAGTCTTATTAAGCTGTGTATATAGCAGGCAAATACGGTTGGGTTGCACTGCATTTTGACTAGTGTTTCTCTTATTTACATCGGTATCAAAGCAGAATCGATTTTATGTTGCACATAATAACTTATAAACATATAGGATTAACTTGTTTACGTTCTGACCAACTCTATTTGTATGAGTTCTCTGTCCAAGGACAAATAAATTTTTTTTCTATATTAAGATTTTTTTTTATTCACTCATAATTTGTTTGCTGCATACTTTCTATTATATACTTTCAGCTTTGCTTGGACCATATATTAAATTAAGTTTTCTGATATTAAAGATAATATAAAAGTACAGAGCCAATTAGATTATTTATAAGTATTTTATTAGTTCGAATATTCGACTTTTATTTATTTTAGTCCTTAATAAAAATTTCTTTTATGCCAAAGTGACTTTTTTCTATATGTTGAATAGGTTTTTATTAATTTTCTATATATTTCAGAATATAATAAATGTACTTTTGTATATGACAACTGAAATTATTAAAGATTAATTCTTTCAGAGACAAAAACGCCATATGAGTTTTCATGTAATGAAATTTTAAATACAGAAGTTGAGTGTATTGCTTTCAAGAATTCGTTTTAATATTATGTTGTTGTTGTTTTTTTAACAAAGAATTATTAAAAAAGGCTTTTCTTTTTTTTTTTTGCTGTCGTAAAAAATAAAATTAAAAAGAGAAAAGATATCCTTTACCTCATGACAAACAGGCATAGAAGAGATCAATGATGAGATATATACTTGACCAACCACATAGCATATCTCATCGCCTCAGCCAACAATTAAGAATTAGCTGATTTAGGTTCTATTATATTGGGTGATATAATAATTATAATAATAATTTATTTATTTGTTCATGGTGCAACCCCCTTGCAAATAGAGTTAGCGTGTGAAATACATGAAGTAGATTACCAATTGTAGTAATTTTACAAAAATGATGAGTTAAAGATCGTTTATATAAACTAATAATAAACAATATAACCACGCTGAGATATCCACATTGATTAGAATAAAATAGTAAAATAAAAACGTCACTTTATATTTAATAATATTAAAAAAACAAAAAAATAAAAGCTATACCTCCTATTGGAACGATAGGTGTCCAGCTCTAAGCAAAAGGTTTTGGGTTACACATATAAAAACAGTTTAAGGCCCAATCATGAGGGTACAGACAGAAATTCAAACAACTGATTTCGACTAATATCGCTTAGCTTCGGCATGTATCGGATTCGGTTCTCATGATACGGGGGGGGGGGGAATTTGTCAAAAAATGGAAACAATTTCCAGGGCCGTTCCATCACAAGCTTGATTCATGTATTGGGTG
>NW_027114749.1:228727-235261 GCF_000696795.3 Halyomorpha halys | reverse complement strand
TACATGTGCAAATATAGAAACGAAATATAAGCTTTTAAGAAAATTGTTAACACGAAATTTGATTAAAAATAATGTATATATTATTTTCCTACTACTATTATGTAAGGAAAAAAATTATAATAATGTAAACTTTTTCAGGTAATTTAATGGACCTTACAATTTTTGAGCCCTAAAAAGAAGGTTAATTATTTTATTTATGAGTAGAGGAGAAAAAATAAAGAGTTTATAAATTTAAAGATATTGAAAAAAGTGACTAAAATTAGAAACCAACAAATTCTAAAATATGAATTTTTTTTTAGTAAGAGAAAAATAAATTTTTTTAAAATTGTTGAGGTGAAAAAACTACTAAAATGAATATAACCTGTTCTATATTTTCAATTGTACAACGTTTTGGGACAATTGTCCATACTCATACACCTTTAAAATCCAAAAATTAAGTTATTCTTATCAATAATTTTTATCTGTGCTATATATTTATATTTAAAATTTTGTAATCATATTTACCATAAATTTGTCAAATTTTCAATATTCCTATTGAAATCATGTCATATATATATTATCATAGTTTAAAATTGTTTTACACTGTATTATTGAAATTATTGTCTTTTACTGCTGGTACATATTAGACATTACCTCTTTGGTAATAAGGTGATTTCTGATAAAGAGCATTCGTTTGTACTACAGAGATTGATGAAGGCACCAATAGTGAAAGACAATAAATTAAATAATGGAAATTGAAAATATGACAAATTTGTTGTAAATATGATTACAAGATTTTAAATATACATGTATAAGAAAGATAAAAATTGTTGATAAGAATAACTTAATTTTAGGATTGTAAAGGTGCATGAGTAAGAGACAATTGTCCCAAAACGTTGTACGATGAAAAATATAGAAAAGGTTATATTCTATTTGGAAATGTGTTTACCTCAACAATTTAGAAAAAAAATAAATATAATCAAACTTTCTAAAAAGAAAATCCAGACAACATTTGGGGACGTGAGTAATATTTTTATAATTATTATTTATATTTTTATGATTTCTTGTATTAATACAAAGCTACCCTACCTTCAATAATGAGCAACAGAAATTTGAATTATAGTGTCTGAAATATTCTAACTGAAATACAAAATATATCAACACCAATATTTTGGATGCTCCTTGGTTTGTTAGAATCAACCAACTGCGTCGGGAATTACAAATGGAGACAATGGAGGATTACATCAAATAAAGGTTCATGAAGTTCCACTTGCAGTACCCAACCTGAATGGGGCACTTGGGAAACCCAACCACAACCTGAAGACTGAAACCCAGGCTGCTGCAGGGCATCCTGTCATAAATTTTATTTTATCTAATTTTTTTTCTCTTCATCTTTTTCTTAAATTCCCTGTGTTTTTTCCATTGGAGGTCAATTGTTTATTTTGTTAAATCTATAAATGTCATTGTTTTTTTAATTAACTTTATTTGTCTTCTTTTATTAAACATTGTTATTTTAATCTGTTTATTTAATCTTAGTGTCTGAGATATTCTAACTAAAATACAAAACATAATTAATCCAATATTTTGGATGCTTTTTGGTTTGTAAGAAACAGCCAATTGCATCAGGAATTACAAATGGAGGCTATGGAGGATTAAATAAAAAAAACGTTTCATGAAGTTCCACTCCCAGTTGCCTACAGTTAAAGGAGCAGTGACCTACAACTTGGGAAACCCAACCTCAACGCGAAGACTGAAGCTCAGCTGCTGCAGGACATCCTGTTATAAATTCAATAGTTATCAGTTCTGTTATTGTCACTCTAAAATTTTATTTCATCTAATTTTTTTTCTCTTCATTTTTTGTTCCATTGTAGGTCAATTGTTTATATTGTTGAATCCATAAATGTCATTGTTTTTTTTTTATTAACTTTATTTTTATCTTTTATTAAGAATTATAATTTTAATCTATTTAATCTTATTTTTTATTTATAACGTTGTGTATAGTTAAGGGTGTCTTTTTTGTTGAGACTATACCCTCCCCTCTCCATAATTAATTGTTAAAAAAAATGTTTTTCTTAAATCTGTGTAAGGCCCACCAGGCAGATCTGGTATCAGGTATTAAATAAATAAATAATAAACCCAATATTAGAACAATCTGTCGAAAAATATGAGGAGCGATATATCAGAGAACAATCCAATTGATGTTAATTGGCTACAAGAAATACACTTAAAATATTACCCCGCTAAATCCTAAATAACGTGGGAGAGGGGGCGAAATGGGGGGAGGGAAGAGGAGAAACAAAAGGCAGAGCGATAATAAATTGAAAGTAATATCTGAAAGTGAAGCTGAAATTAATCTCATTCCTTTGCCGTTAGCAGGTTTTGAAAAAGGTAAGTGATCGCTTCTCCCGCCCAAGAATCAATTTGGCTCCGGGGCTAGGATTTATCGGAGAGATACATTACCAACGGTCAAGCAGTCGTAATTGCTTCTAGCCAACATCTCTCTCTCTAGCCATCTCTCCCTCCTCCCCCCTCTCACTCTCTCTCTCTCTCCAGCGATAATTTGTAGCGAGTGCTCACTCAACGCCTTCCTCCTCAGGCTGGAAACAGCTTCTTATTTAGGAGATTAGATATTGGATGTATTACAGTGGCTTTTTATAGCTCCGATACAAAATACAATCTATAGCGATATTTATTATTATTATTATTATTTTTTTACTCAATCCCAGATCAGTCTGGTGGATCTTACATGGTTAATGTAAGAGGTACATTTTTTTCAGTTGAATATGGGAGGTACAGTGTCATACAAAAGACACCCCAAGAGAGAGAGAAATACTTTATTCATCTATGCTGCCCAAATACATCAGGTTGCCATATCACACAGCATACTAATCAATCCGTAATCGGACATAAATAAATTACATATTACATGGTAGAATAAAATAGAAAGAAAAAAGTTTTTTTCCCTACAGTTTCCTCTTACAATCAATTTCAGTCTATACACCAAATACAAATATTTCCATTCATTCCTTTTTTTATTTCCCTTTTCTGTTCCCGTCAATTTTACCATTTCAAAATTTTTAATTCACCCGATCAACAAATTCTCTCTTCCGAATTCACCCTTCTAGATCCTCCCCAGTGACCCGCTAAACAAATTCACTATTAGACGGCAATGTGAGATCATGACCATTAATAATAGTCACAGCAGTAGATCAGCTTACCAAAAAACAAACAAATAAATACATTTTAATAATTTTAACATTATAACACATAGATTTAAAGGAAAATATAATAAAAAACCGGTTACAAGAAACACTTGAATAGATAAATAAGTTTAAAAAAATAATAATACTAATAAAAAAAATAATTTAATGAATAAATAAGTTAAAACACACAAATCGACATGTCTAAATATTAAAATAAATAAATAAAACAAAGAATAATCTCCGAGCTAATTCCCATGCAGGTGATGGTGTATGATCCCCAGACAGTCCAAAATAATATTTTCCGCCAAGATGGCAATATCCCCAATGCTAACACCTAGGCCTTCTAAGAAGCTCCTTGTTCTATCTGGTATTGTTCCGCGAGATCCAAACCAGAGGCTAATTAATAATATTCCTTATTTATTCTGGGATTGATCCCTTAGAATAACATACAAGCATCAAAATCAGGCTTTAGAGCCTTAGAGTATAATACAAAATAAAAATGAAATTATAAAACGTCATAAAATATAATGAAATAATGAACAACAATAATTAACAGAATATATAAAATAAGAATAGAACAAATAAAATAAAAACATATGTCATATCATAAAACATAAGATGACTAACACTTCTGATAATAAATAGTAGAACACAAAAATGATAAAAATCAAATATAATTAAAACTAAAAATAATAAATTAAAAGGTACAATTTCTGCTAATATACATATTTACAAGTAAGAACGAAATTCTGAAACACAAAATACAGAGAATATGTAAACCTTATTTGAAACTTTCAATGGTTATTCTTCCGGAATTCGGTGGACAGAAGGTAGTCGAAGATACGGGATTTGAAGATTGGAAGGGTATTAGAACTACGAATGAAGGAGGGAATAGAATTTAATAGGGAAGAGGAGCGGATAAGGAAAGATCTACCAAAGGTTGCGGTTCGATGTGCAGTTACATATAAGTCTGAAGACCGTGAGCGGATATTGCGGGAATGCACTGAGGATTTAAATTGAAGGATATCAGAGATGTACGATGGACAGTTCTTAATAAAAGATAAAAGTAAAGTTAATAACAAAAACAATGACATTTAAGAATTTAACAAAATAAATAATTTACTTCTAATGGGAAAAAAAGTTAATTTAAGAAAAAGATGAAGAGAATAAAAATAAATATTAGAATTACAATAACAGAATTTATAAATATAGAACTTATAACAGGATTTCCTACATCAGCCTGGGCTTCAGTCTTCAGGTTGTGGTTGGGCTTAACTGACTCATTTAACTGACGGTAACTAGGAGTGGAACTTCATTAACCTTTTTTTAATGTAATCCTCTATTATCTCTATTTGTAATTCCCGATGCAATTGGCTGTTTCTTACAAACGAAGTAACATCCACTGCAATTTTTACGACTTATTTTAATTACTTCCTTTTTGTAAAAGATACCGCTTCCCAGACTTCACTGCCATACATTAGCAATGGTCTGAAAATTGTATTAAAATAACAATAGCAGTTTCTGATTTTAATTTGGATTTTCTACTTACAATAGGCTATAGCATTGCTAACCTTGCGTAGGTTTGAGTTAGTTTAAGATATATAAATTAATTATAGTTTTTATTGGAAGATTATTAATTGACCGTGGGTATAGATGAATGGAATATGGTCCGGGTGCGGTAAAAAAAAACTCAAATAGTAAAATTATACTATTTTATTGAGCCAACGTTTCGCCCCACGTTGCAGAGCTTCGTCAGGGCTGCTTTGACGGCGGGCTAAAAAGAAACTACTTTGTTTTTTTGACCGCCATCAAAGCAAACGTTGGCTCAATAAAATAGTATAATTTTACTATTTGAGTTTTTTTTTACCGCACCCGGACCATATTCCATTCATCTATAGCTTTTATTATGTAATATTCTAAGCATACCACAGTAGCAGTACTGCAGACTAGCTAGGATGCCAGAGTACTGGACTCTACGCGCGGTACCTCCACCTCCTTTTGGCCCAAATTAATAAATATCATATGGTACTTTAATAGGGCTAATGTAAATTGTTTGTTGTTTTTCCAGTTCTGAAGAGTATCTCACGCTCATAGCAGGGAATCGAAAAATTACAAACAAATAATAAAAAGAAGATGGTTTGGGTGTGGTCAGTATAATTTAAATAGTAAAAAAAAATCTACGCTTCGCCCCACTTTTCAGGGCTTCCTCAGGGCTAAAAAAGATATAAACAACTAAAATAATGCAACAGAGTAAGATAACAAGATGAAATAAGGAAAAAATTAATAAATAAATTAAGGTATGACTAAAAATTATGTGAAATATATGTAAAATTATAATCTGTACCGCTACAAGCCACGAAGGGTCAGGGGTTCACTTACTTTGTAAGGGAGTACTATTACTAGACCAACGGTTGTGCAAGGAGGCGATTTGGTCACGCACTCGACCGCCAGATTGTTACCTAATTAAAGGTACTCAATTTAAGAGGCTGGGTGGAACCCCGGAGGGCTCCAGAACCCACAGTGTAACAGAAAACAATTTTCTGCTCAGCCGGATTCGAACTCGGGTCATTGGAGTTAGTAGTCACGGGCCTTACCCCGTGGCCACCACCCAACCATTTAAAAATTAACAAAGTGAATTTTTAATTTTATTTTAATTAGTTTGATCGTTAATTAATAAGCTACTCTCAACTTTGTTCATAGGTTTATAAATTTTCACATATTTTTTTTAGCCATATCTTAGTTTTATTTTCTTGTTATCTTATACCTTGTTAAATTATTTTAGTTGTTTCTTTCTTTTTTAGCCTTGATGAAGCTCTGCCAAAGGGGACGAAAAGTTTGCTCATAATGAATATTTAAATTACTATTTGAGTTTTTCTTTGACCACATCGAGACGGTCTTAGTTTTGTTAAATACACACAGTCAATCATTGATCTTTCCTCATAAACAAATATTTCAAGATGTTTCAATGAAGCTATTTTCTTGTTTACCAGTTTAATACAATTAATGTTAATTAAAACTAAAAGGCCGATAGTAAAATTTGTAATATTATATATAACTTTGCAGATAAAAATTGTGTACAAGTAAACTATTACATGAATTTCTTGTCCAATTTCTCCAAATGCCAACCACTGGCCAAAATATTGAGCCGTATCGTAGGGCCCAGAACCCAGGGAAAAGGGGGGGCTATTGGGGGGGGATATTGGAAGGGACCCCAAAGTGAATATGATGCCCGTCAGGGATCAGGGGGGATTAGGTTCTCCAGGGTGGTCTGTCAGGAGGCGGAGGGATCTAGGATAAACTCAGGATCATCCTACTGCGTTCAATGTAGTTTTATATTTACTGCTCTTCATGT
>NW_027114749.1:225438-226357 GCF_000696795.3 Halyomorpha halys | reverse complement strand
TTTGATCCATTTTACTCTCAACTTTTATTCTTAAAAAACTCTCCAACGTTTCGACCCTCAAGCCATTTTCAAGGAGACAAACAATAAAAAAATTTTTTTGTTTATATAATAATTACATTATTTCCTTAATTACATTTTGATATCTTTGACCATACCTTAAATATTGATGTCATTGTTTTTAATCTCATTAGCCGGCTAATAACATAAATCATGCAATAATTGGATTAGTATAGAATATTCCATGCATTAATTGTCCAGCCATAAATATTGGTGAAACTAAACATTATATAAAAGACAGGATGTATCAACATATATATAAAAATATGGAAAACATATATATAAAAAATATGGAAAAGGACCCCCCCCCCAAAAAAAAAAAACAGCATTGGTTCAACATGTTCAAAATAAGTATAATTTTGATTTTGAAAATTTCATTCATAAAGAAAATAATAATTTTAGAAGAAAAATATTAGAATCGATTTACATCTCAGAAAATATAAATTATACGGTAAATTTGAAATCAGAATCTAAGTGACTAAATCACCATTCTTCTGAAATTTTGAGCAAAATAAATATGTAATTATAATAAAAAAGTTGGTAAATAGATAAAGGTTCAAATCTTTAAATTGTACAGATGGATAGATGTAATATATATACACTTATAAAAGCATGTATAGATGAGTAAACATGTGAAAAAATAAAATAGAGAGAGGGGTATATGTATGATAAAAAAATACACATATAATAAGAATATACTAATTATGGATTTTTAAAATTGTTAAGTAGTTAAATTATATTAAATGTAAATTAATGATAAAAAAGTTATTTTTAATGATAACGTGATTTCATTCTATCACAGAGTCCTAACCTGTTGAATGTAGGTTCTATTATAAGTGATGAATATAAGTCAAAAATTGGA
>NW_027114749.1:223302-223731 GCF_000696795.3 Halyomorpha halys | reverse complement strand
GAGAGTAAAATGGATCAAAATTGTGTGTGTTAATGATAAAATAAACCACTCATATAATAAATAATTAATCTTACTTACAATTGTTTATTACAGCTTGTACTTCATTGATCTTAATGGACTTCTACCTGTCTCGAGTAGAACTATATAGTTTGGGGTATTCTTGGGCCATCCATATTGGTATTTAAGAAATTTTATTTGAGAAATTTCGATGAAGAAATACTATTATGAGGTAACAAAATAGGATTTCCCACAGTTCTCATCGCAGCGAATTTCATACCCTATATTGGATTATAGCTCTATTTTGTAAGAAATCCCCTGTGAAGAAAACTGCAGAAAATCCAATTTTGGAAGTTGAGAACAGTAACTCAAAATAAGGTTATATAAACACAAATATAGTGGTACTTCTATAACAAACAACCCCCAACAAAC
>NW_027114749.1:216531-220407 GCF_000696795.3 Halyomorpha halys | reverse complement strand
TTTGGTGTGTTAAATTTGATTTATGTCCTGCTTTTCTGAAATGTGGATTTTATTCAGCTTTGACGAGTTATGGGAATCTAATACCGTCTCACTAAGATAATGTTCTACTGAACTAATAAACTAATAGAAGAGATATAAAACCCTTAATGAACTATCAGGTTTCAAGTGTGGCTCTAGATTAAGAATTGGATGAGGAGTTGGCGAGACTAGAGTGCTGATGAAGAAGGCTGTTAGGGGCAGAGATGTGGCAGGTTCAATATATCAGGGTTCTGTTACGTGATCATCACGAGTCACGGGTTATCCCAGGGGATATCCCATCATCCCGGTCGTTACCTCTGTTCCCGGGAGAGTAATGGTTTGTTCCTTCGCCGTAATACCGCCGACCTGTCTGCAGTATAGTAAGTAACCGGAGGAGAAACTGAATTGAAGGCGAGTTGCCGTGTTCAGGCCACCTTACAATCAACATTGTTCACGGTCCAATACTAATCAGGTAAGGAATAAAAAAATAAAATAAACAGGTAGTCTTTCTTCTTTTATAAATATGATATACTTATAATAAAACATCGAATTTCAAGGTGATGTATTGAATAACGTAATTAGTCAGTCATAATTCCTTAAAGTAGATAGACATGTTTTTGTTTTGTTAGCTATGTAAATAAACTTAATATATGATTTATTAAATAAATTAAAAATTTGTATCCATTATTGTCTCAACACTTTTATTTTTCAACAGTCCAACGTTTCGGCCATTCTAGCCATCCTCAAGGACATCTTCAATATAGTTTCTTCCTCACATTAATTTAAAGTTTCTTTTGCAGGCTATTCTGCCCAGGTCATTTTATTTATTATAAGTTAGAAGCCTATTTTTCAAAATTTAAAATCATTAATATTTAATTTTTCTTACATAAGATTATCTACAATTAATGCACTACCATATAACAAACCATTTATTCATATCAGGTTATAGAATGGCCGAAACGTTGGACTGGTGAAAAATAAAAGTGTTGAGACAATAATGGATACAAATTTTTAATTTATTTAATAAATAATTACCTTGTCTCAAGAAATTGAAATAATATAATTAATATATGATAGTATGTTTCATCTTAATTATCCAGTATCAAAATTTTTCTCAATATAGGCAAGTGTAAGAACGATTGAAATCAGTTTATTGGCATTTGTTTCTTTCTTACTTCGATAAAAACAAATGTTTGATCATTATGGTTTAAATGTATTTTCATTAGATTACTGATTTAATATATTGATCATTTGAGAGAGGTTTATATTAGTATTAATATAAACTTCAATGATCTATTTTTTAGTCTTAACTTTTTATTTTAAAAAACTTACAACGTTTCGGCACTTAGTCCATTTTCAAGAAGACTTATTGTTGTCATACTCTATTTTTTGAAGGCTAATTTCCCATTTCTTAAATAACCCACATAACTTCAATACAAATCTATTCTTCAAAAATTGTTTTTCCTTCTCTATTAACCACAATAATTTGTATATAGGTTAATAACCTAATAAATAAAAAAAAAATGTTAATGAGGTTAGTAAAAAATTTTTTGTAATTATGACATCATTGAGTAAGGTTGTCTCCTTCACAATGGCCTAAGGACCGAAACGTAAAATTTTTTAAAATAATAATTGAGATTCTTATAATCCACATCCAGACTCTGTCTGTGTTCGTACACCGCAAATTAACCATTTTGATACTAACGCATAATATAACTGTTAATTTTGATTATTATAATACAGCTCGCTGTGTTTAACAAGTAGCATTGTGGTGACTAATTTAATTATAATATGATTATTGAAGAAACATAGCGTATATATATATATATATATATATAAACGTAGCTATGATGCTACTCTACTGTTACAAACAGAAATATCTTCTCTT
Source organism: Halyomorpha halys (assembly GCF_000696795.3). NCBI lineage: Eukaryota > Metazoa > Arthropoda > Insecta > Hemiptera > Pentatomidae > Halyomorpha > Halyomorpha halys. Next base: position 218,501 of record NW_027114749.1, on the reverse strand, counting down.
ACCTAACGGGGTAGAATCCTTTCTTAAGGACTAAGTTGCCCTCACTGTATTGTATTTTATCATATTTAACTTGTATTGTTAGTAACCATCTAATAGAGCTATAATTTATACAATTTGTTTATTCGAATTCGTCATTTAGTTTGTTATTTTTAAGGTCTATTTTATAGTAATAAAGTCCTTTTATTTTCATTTTTGTTCTATTTTTAAATGCTTCATTTTGATTTGATTTTGATTTTAATATTTAAGATCTCTGGCCGCCCAAACCAGCAATCTCCACGCCTGCTTATTTTGGGCTACTACTTTCCAGTTCTGGTTTTAGGCCTCCCACGTGGTCTTTGGCCTGATACACTAGCATACATTCTTGTTTAAAGGCGTCCTGATGGATTGCTTCGAGTCACATGATTGAACATTCTCTGCAAGCAGTTCACTGTTAGTTCATCTCCTCTCTATGTTATAGTACAATAGCCAGGAGAAAAAAGGCTGTCATTTCACCCAAATTCTTGATTACTTAATTGAAAACTAGGTATAATTACTAGTCAAAATTGATGAGTCTACCGAGTATAGGTAGGGGGAATAAAAAATGGCGGCTGGTTCAAAACGTTAACATAATTAATTTTTATTTGGTCCCCTATATCTTTATAACTACCAACAACAATTGAAAATCTAAGAAAGCATCATTTAAAGTTAATTTTAATAAAAAGTTAATTTGATAACATGTAAGCCCTAATAAAGCTATTTACGTTCAATAGTTCTCGAGATATAGTTTTTAAAAAAGCAACATTTCAAAAAAATGTTGTATGCAACGTAATAAAATATCAGTAATTAGTTAATTTATTTTGAGAAATCTATATCTCAGGATCTATGTGACGTACAGATGTCTATTAGCACTCACATTAAAGCTAGTTTAATGAGCTATAAAGTAGTATATTACGTTTATTTTCGTAGGAGTAGTAGTTTTCATGAAATTTGCTAAAGTAAAATGATTTATAGACAAATTTTCATTTGCCAAATTTATATTTATTTGTGAATATCATAAAAACTTCTACCCCTACGAAGATATGTGTCATAAACTATTTTATAGTAAGTTAAATTTCCTTTATTTTGTGTGTTGGCAGACATATGTGCGTCTTATGGATCTAGAGATATATTTTTTTCAAAAATCCAACATTTTATACAAACAACTAGAAATTAACATTTTGTGAGATAATTTCGTCAAATAACATAAAAACTACTACTCCTACAATGATAAACATTATTAAATATTTTATAGTAAATTTAACGAGCTTTAATTTGAGTGCTGACTGACATCTGTACTTCCTATTGTTTCTGAAATAAAGTTTTTCATAAATCAAACTTATTGTCCGAACAACTATAAATCAATTTATTTTAGCAAATATCATGAACTACTACTCCTACGAAAGTAATGGTAATAAACTGCTTTATAGTACATTAAACTAGCTTTAATTTGAGTGCTAATAGACATTTGTACGTTACATAGTTCCTGAGATATAGATTTATCAAAATAAATACACTAACTACTGATATTGCAGTATATTTTTAAGAAATGTTTCTTTTTAAAAGTCTATATCTCGAGAACTATTAGACGTACATAGCTCTATTAGGGCTAATATTTCAGTAAATCTACTCTTCTTTAAATAATGTTCTTTTAGATGTTCTAGTGTTTAAGATATAGAGCTCTAAATGAATAATTGATGTTTTTTTAAGGTTTTAAAACAGCCGCCCTTTTTTATTCTCCCTACCTATACTTAGCAGACTCATCAGTTTTGACTGGTAATTATACATTGTTTTCTTTAAATAATTAAAAATTGGGGTGAGATAACTGCATTTTTTTCTTTCCGGCTCTTGTAGCATTAAGGCTCTGATCTTAGATCGCTCATGTATATGTACAGAGGACTTTCAGTTCAAATCTCTAGATTCTGTTAGAGTCCAGGTTTCAAAGCTGGCTTCAT
>NW_027114749.1:213605-215236 GCF_000696795.3 Halyomorpha halys | reverse complement strand
AATTAAGAATTATTGCTCCGCACTGTACCCGGCCGGACACTACATACACTACTACGCCGATCCGAAGAGGATCTCATCTTACAAAGGTGTAAAATAAAGATTGTTTTCGAAGAACTATGCAGTTTGGAAGTAGCTAATAGGAACAGTTGCTCGAAACGTGACCAGCCTCCCTCCAGCTGAGTGAAGACAGAACCTATTTGGGGAGGGGGGCGGGGAGGAGGATTTTATTTCCGAAGTTGCTATATTGTGTTCTTTACTTGTTTACAACTGGAAAAGTTCTGTGGCTCCCCCTACAGGCCTTCCGGATTTCTCTTTTTCTTGTCTTCTCACACGTTCACGTCTCCATTAAAAGGCTCTACTTTAAAACTTGTTCTAAAGCAGTTTTTATTTTATCTTATCCAATTCAACAAACTTTAGTTCTTTTATGAAACGGGGAAACATAGAGAAAATTATAAATCGTTCCATGTTTTAATCATAAATCATAAATTATTGATCAATACTACGAAATCGTTATTAGTTGTTATCAATAAATTTTACTATAACAGTAACTTCATACGAGGAGAAGATGGTTGGGGTACCGTGAAAATATAATATACATAAGTTAAAAAACTTATTTTATCGTAGGTGACATAGCAACATGATACAAACAAGTGGAGAATCTACTCAGTGATAGAACTCCAATAAAATTTCTAGAGAAGAAGATCTCGAAACCATCTTCTTTTCAGACGCCTAGGAGCATTATTAAGTAATGAAGGAGAAGCCAGGTTAGAAACAAATCCACTGGATGGTTGGGAGGTTTATTATGGAAGGATTGGTATCTGGTTCTAGCCAAATCAGCAACATACGGGACATTGAGGTCCTGATGGACTTGATTCGTGACAAAGTAAGGAGGATTAAGGATTTTACGAACGATTTTGGTCTGTAAGGATTGGATTCTGGAGGAATTTGATGGTTTAGTGGAGCCCCAAATCTCAACTCCGTATGTCCAGATAGGCCTTATAATTGTCATGTAGATCAGTCTTTCGTAATGGATTGGCAATTTAGACCGTTTATCTAGTAAATGTTGCAATAGTCGGAATCTACGAGCAGTTACTTGTCTTTTTAGTCTTGTATGAGGATTCCATGTCAGTCGTTTGTCGAGACGTAGAATCAAAAAAACACAAAATTCTTCATAAAATCCTTAACTCTCCTTACATTTTTACAATCAAGTCATCCACCAGGACCTCAATGTTCCGTATGTTTGCCGATTTGTCCAGAACCAGATACCAATCCTTCCATGATAAACTTCCTAACCACCCAAACCCACTCGTTTCTAACCTGGCTTCTTTTTCATTACCTGATAATCCTCCTAGGGGTATGAAACGAAGATGGCCTCTAGATCTTCTCATCCAGAAATGTTTTTGGAGTTCTATCAATGAGTAGATTCTTTACATGTCTCTATCATATCATTATATAACTAACATGAAATTAATTACTGTTCTTCCCTTTTACAATATTGTTTTTTTTTTTTTTTTGTGACTGTAAGGATTTTGAGAGTTTAGTGGAGCCCCATAGCTCAACTCCGTATGTCCAGATAGGCCTTATAACAGTCATGTAGATCAGTCTTTTGTAATGGATTGACAGTTTAGATC
>NW_027114749.1:208396-212525 GCF_000696795.3 Halyomorpha halys | reverse complement strand
TATATATATATACTTTCTAACTTCTATACTTCCCAATAATAGATTTTGATTCAACAAATGACAATATCTGCCTGTATTTTTTCTTAACTCCACATAATTCATTTATTATATAACCATTTGAATTACCAATGGTGCTTAGTATTTGATATTATTGGATACTTATTTTTATCACAATTTCTATCTTCTTTTATTATTCTCATTATTATATTAATTCACTAATTGTGAATTTGCAGCTTTATTATTCACATAATAATCCGTTTTATTATTATTAGTGTTTATTTATTTATAATCTTAATATTTTCTTGAGACTGGTAATTTTTTAAAAATAAATATTTCAAATTTTATCCATTATAGTCTCAGAACCTTTTATTTCTCTTATAATTCCGACGTTTCGGCCAATCCGGCCATCTTCAGGCACAATCTACTACAAAACAGCTTTTATGACATGTATGATCCTACAAACATTTCTAAATAATTAACATTATTATTTATAATTTACCATACCTTAATACAACATTAAAACTATATAATTTAAAAAACTCTAACTTCATGCAGGCTATTCTGCCCAGGTCAAAAACATCAATTTCTATGAAACATTAGAAACATTGGGTAAAAGATATTTTTTGTTAACAAGTATATCCCACATATGTTTAATTACCTAACTAGTCAATATTCAACTAAAAAAAAATCAAAATCATTTATCACAGACACTATTCCTTAAAACTTTTATCACAACAATGCTTGTAACCTTCCTCCACTCAGTTCAAGCATTTAAAATTATTTATCATAACTACGTTTTTGTCAATTTTCCTCTTTATTTCATTAGTAAAATTCCTATCAAGGCTAATTAAAATTATCCACATACAATTTATCCTATATTATTCATAAATAAATCTTACCTAATATTTCTGCATAGTGTTGATTTAAATTTCTTGTATCTGTTTTGAAATTCACTGTATAATCAATATTTTCAGATATGCCAAAGGATTCAAGTATTTTCCTTTTGAATGTATTATTCTCTTTATGTAAAATGATTGTATTTTCAAAATCCAAAATATGTTGGTTTTTGGTTGCACGCTGGACTAGTGCCGTTTTATTTGGATCCTTCTTCTTAGCCTGTATGAAGTTAGAGTTTTTTAAATTATATAGTTTCAAAGTTGTATTAAGGTAAGGTAAATTATAAATAATAATGTTAAGTTTTTTGAAATGGTTGTAGGATCATACATGTTATAAAAGCTGGAGTAGATTGTCTCTGAAGATGGCCGGATTGGTCGAAACGTCGGAATAATAAGAGAAATAAAAGGTTTTGAGACTATAATGGATAAAATTTGAATTATTTAAAAAAAAATGTGTATTATTTACTATTATTTTATTTTCATTTTTTACCTTATTTTCATTTTAGTAGTTGTTAATTAAATTTTCAATTATATCACTTGACATCAATTCATATTGTACTTATCTAGCTTTAAAATTGTACAGCCTCCACAACTCCCTAATAGTCTAAACTGTAATATTTACATTTCACTTATGTCTATCATTTTCATGTGTTATGTTGGAAGTAATTTTGTAGAATAAAATAAAAAATCTTGGAGTAAGGATCATAATAGAGGCTTAAGCAGGAAGGAAAAAATATTCGAAAAAGGGGTAATGATGTGCCACGGGTCTTACAGAAGAGTCAGTGCCAATCGCTTGTTGGCTTCTGTTTCAGTTTATAATAAAATGGCGGACTTTCGTATTAACCTCAGCGTCAATCTAAACGCCGTGGGCGTGGCCTTTTTTGGCTTCCCTTTTGCTTTGAAGAAGAGTAGAGTTATGAACAGTATAGTATACTAGGTAGTCTGAAATTTGTGTAAACGATTTTTAATTAGCCTGAAATTATTGTGAGACTATGAAATTGAAAATTTAGTTAGGTTAATTTTTTTTAAAGGTCATCTGGCCATCTTCTTTTCAGACTCCTCGAAGGATTATCAGGGAATGTTAAAGATGAGAGATTAAGAACTAATGGGTTAGGATGGGTAAGGAGTTTGGAATGAAGAGATGCATATCTACTTCGGTTGTTTCGGATGTTAAGGTCATTGTGGATGAGTTTATTTGTGACGTAATAAGGAGCATCAAGGTTTTTATGTAGTGTTTTTGGTTGTAAGAATTGGATGTGGGGAGAATTTTATGGTTTGGTAGAACCCCAGAGCTCAATTCCTTATGTCCAAATTGGTCTGCTTATCATAGTGTATAGTTTTTGTAGTGAATGGAAAGTTTAGAGCGTTTGTCATGTAAGTGTTGTCGCAATAGATTCTTGTCGTTTCAATCTTGTTTGTGGATTCTCTTGTCAATATGGTGTCCTAAGTATCGAATCTGTTCAACAGGCTAGTTATGTTAATTTATATAATGATTTTAAATCTTTTGATTAAAATATTGTAATTAAAGTTGGGAATGAATAATTTTTCCTTGATGATATAGCTGACATAGAAACGTTGGTACAAAATAGATTAACAAAGAGTTCGAGGATATGTAGATCTAATTAGGGATATTCGACTCATTGGTTCTAGTAATGAAGTGAGTTATTGTAGTGATGAGGGATAACGAACCTCCTACCACGCCAACAGTAGTTAGTAACTGTACGCGATCCTGTTGCATCAAACAGTTCAACAGTAACAGTAACAACAGTTAGCTGTACAAGCCTCGATTCGATAATGGATTGTTATAGCCGCTTATCGGTGTTAGTAATTCTGTTTCTATAGTTTGGAGGCTACCTCCACTCTAAGCCACCTTGTAACTTGCAATTCTCGCATCATAAACAATAGTGGCTACTCCCAACATTTAATTTCAGAAATTCTCCGACGTTTCAGCCCACAGGCCATTTTCAAGGAGACAAAGCTGTAGAAATCAATGTCACAATTTTTTCTTTTATTTCTTTAAAGATTGTTTTTAACACTGCCATCTTGGATCCCAGTTCACAATATTAGATTTATTATAATAATTATAATGATAGTTGACCGTAGATTAATGCTTGAAGAAGTTTGTCGGGGGGTGCGGTCAGCAAAGAACAACATAAATAAACAAAACCATATTTATTTATTTTATGCCGACGTTTCGACCTGAGTTTCAGGTCTTTTTCAGGGCTATAGAATCTATAGCCTTGATCTATAGCCCTGATGAAGACCTGAAACTCAGGTCGAAACGTCGGCATAAAATAAATAAATATGGTTTAGTTTATTTATGTTGTTCTTTGCTGACCGCACCCCCCGACAAACTTCTTCAAGTATTATAATAATTCTTTGATAGTGGTTTATTTTATTATTAACAAACACAAATTTGATCCAAATATACTCTCAACATTTTAGTACAAGAGCAGGGTAGAAAAAGTTTTTGATTACTTTAATGAAAACTAGATATAATTACTATTCAAAATTGATGAGTCTGCCAAGTAAAGGTAGGGCGAATAAAAAATGGCGGTAATTTCAAAACCTTAAAAAAACATTAATTTTTCATTCGGAGCTTTATATCTATTTACGTCCAATAGTTCTCGAGATATTGCTTTTTAAAAAGCAAAATTTCTTAAAAATCTACTGAAAGATTAGTCGTTAGTTAATTTATTTTTAGAAATCTATATCTCAGGAACTATGAGACGTACAGATGTCTATTAGCACTCTAATTAAAGCTAGTTTAATGGACTATAAAGTAGTTTATGACCTATACCTTCGTAGGTATATTAGTTTTCATAATATTTGCTAAAATAAATTGATTTATAGTTCTTAATAAGTTTGATTTATGAAAAACTTCATTTCAGAAACTATTGGACGTACAGATGTCTCAAATTAAATCGTGTTAAATTGACTACAAAATAGTCAATCATGTTTATCTTTGTAGGAGTATTAGTTTTTATGATATTTGATAAAATAAACTCACAAAACACTAATTTCTAGTTGGTCGTATAAAATGTTGGATTTATGAAAAAAATATATCTTTAGATCCACAAGATGCATGTATGTCTACCAACACTCAAAATAAAGGAAATTTAACTTATTGTAAAGTAGTTATGGCACTTATCTTCGTAGGGGTAGTAGTTTTTATGATATTCACATATGAATATAAATTTGGCAAATGAAAATTTGTCCGAACAACTATAAAT
>NW_027114749.1:202431-203760 GCF_000696795.3 Halyomorpha halys | reverse complement strand
TTTCCTACATACAAATATAAATTTTGGAAGATTATTGATTGACCGTGTGTAAAGATGAAAGGAATATGGTCCGGGTGCGGTAAAAAAAACTCAAATAGTAGAATTATTCAATAAAATAGTATGCCAACGTTTCGCCCCACGTTGCAGGGCTTCGTCAGGGCTAAAAAACAAAGATACAAACACATAGTTACAAAAGGAAAAAAAAAAAGAAGAGATATCATATTATAATAAGAGAAGAGATAAGATATTATTATATTTTACTTTTTTACAACCTTTAATTTTTCTTATTATATCTTACTTTTTTACATTTTAAAAAAAGATATAAATACATAGTTACAAAAAGGAAAAAAAAGAAGAGAAAAAAAAAAGAAATAAGTGTAAAATAACAGGGGTATATTTTACACTTATGTTTTTTTTTTTTTGTTGTTTTTTTTCTCTTCTTTTTTTTTCCTTTTGTAACTATGTATTTGTATCGTTTTTAGTCCTGACGAAGCCCTGCAACGTGGGGCGAAACGTTGGCTCAATAAAATAGTATAATTCTACTATTTGAGTTTTTTTGACCGCACCCGGACCATATTCCTTTCAAATATAAATTTTCCTCCTTTTTGGGACAAATTCGAATAATAATTACATCCAACACATTATTCCCCCTGTTTTATTCCTTCATTCCTCTCCTCTCCAGTAATACCGCAATAATCTTTCGATCAATTGAGCAAATTTACAATAATCATCTGCTATGTATCGAGGAATTAGCCATGATTTCAACAATATATCGTTTATTAAGGTGTTTCATCATCTGCCCCTGATCAGGGTATCCTTCTGGGAAGCTTTTAGCATCCTCGGATATGGAAACATCTGTATTAAGTTTGTCACATTACCAGAGGCCCCTGAGAAAATTAGATTGACTAACCTTTAAGTATCGAAGCAGAAAATAGGATAGGACGAGGGACCAGAATCAAATTAACCAGGCAGATCCTTGTCCAGGAAGTCCGACTTTTTGTTACACATCCTCGGCCCTGAGGAGGGGGACGCCTGCCTCGGGAGTCTTCGGACATCGATAACCAATCAGAGAAGAGATTTAAAAATAAGGTAACGCCCTAAAAGAGAAGTGGGAGAAAAATACAGAGAGGGAAGGGACAAGAGAAGAACAGACACTCTACTGGAAGGGCTAGACGGAGGAGGACCTCGTCAGTAGGCAGACTCAAGAGGAAGGCTTGGACGGGGAAGCCACGACAGTCAGGATGCTGACTGAGACACCAGACGAAGTCGTAAGAAGGGCCACCAGTCCTGGACATCCCTTATGAAACAGAAGACACCTACGGCACTACA
>NW_027114749.1:195601-197317 GCF_000696795.3 Halyomorpha halys | reverse complement strand
ATGATATTCACATATGAATATAAATTTGGCAAATGAAAATTTGTCCGAACAACTATAAATCAATTTATTTTAGCAAATTTTATGTAAACTACTACTCGTACGAAGATAAACATCATAAACTACTTTATAGCTCATTAAACTGTCTTTAATTTGAGTGCTAATAGACATCTGTACGTAAAATGGTTTTTGAGATATAAAGTTTTCAAAATAAATAAATAACTCTATTAGGGCTCATATTTTACTCTTCTTTAAATGACGTTCTCTTAGGTTTCCTTGTGTTGTTCCTATCTTTTAAGATATAGACCTCCGAATGAAAAATTAGTTTTTTTTATCGCTTTGAAACAGCCGTCATTTATTATTCCCCTACCTATATTTGGCAGACTCATCAATTTTGACTATTAATTATACATAGTTTTCATTAAAGTAATCAAAAATTGGGGTGAGATAACTGCCTTTTTTCTCCTCGTGGGCTCTTGTACTATTTATTTTCAGAAATTCTCCAACGTTTCGGCCCTCAGTCCAAACATAAATTATATTTTGTGTTAATATTAAAATACACCACTCTCAAACAGTCATTATAATAAATCATAATCTAATAGTGGCTATTTTATAACTTATTAAGTCTCATTTAATTAAAGAAATGACCAATAGACCAATACTTAGAGACAGAAATGTGAATCCTGGTCCTCCAGCTGACATCGAACTGCCATAATCCCTGGATCCATCCCGGTGGAACGAGAGTGATTCAGTGGAATGTATATTAGAAGTGAATAAGAAAAACGCAATATTTATATTAACATTGATAAGGAGTAGAGAAATGCGTTATTTGGCCATGCTGCCTAAATAGATTGGGTTGTTATAACGCATAGCGTTCCCATCAATCCATAATTGGACCTATATACCCTACTATATATTAACATTTTTAGTTTATCTAACAATTATCATCAGTACACTAAATAAAATACACTTGGATACTTTTTTTCTTAACTAAAATATTTTTTTTTCCTACATACAAATATAAATTTTGGAAGATTATTGATTGACCGTGTGTAAAGATGAATGGAATATGGTCCGGGTGCGGTCAAAAAAACTCAAATAGTAGAATTAGACTATTTTATTGAGCCAACGTTTCGCCCCACGTTGCAGGGCTTCGTCAGGGCTAAAAAAGATACAAACACATAGTTACAAAAGGAAAAAAAAAGAAGAGATATCATATTATAATAAGAGAAGAGATAAGATATTATTATATCTTACTTTTTACAACCTTTAATTTTTCTTATTATATCTTACTTTTTTACAACCTTTAATTTTTCTTATTATATCTTACTTTTTTACATTTTTTACAGGTTTTTTTTTCTCTTCTTTTTTCTTCTTTTTGTAACTATGTGTTTGTATCTTTTTTAGCCCTGACGAAGCCCTGCAACGTCGGGCGAAGCGTTGTCTCAATAGTATAATTCTACTATTTGAGTTTTTTTGACCGCACCTGTACCATATTCCTTTCAAATATAAATTTTCCTCCTTTTCGGACAAATTCAAATAATAATTACATCCAATACATTATTCCCCCTGTTTTATTCCTTCATTCCTCTCCTCTCCAGTAATCCGCAATAATCTTTCGATCAATTGAGCAAATTTAAAATAATCATCAATAGATAGCAATAAAACAAGGAAAATTTATTTAGATATTTAGTTTAGATTTCTAAAACATACCAATAA
>NW_027114749.1:188426-190347 GCF_000696795.3 Halyomorpha halys | reverse complement strand
ATGGAGTCATTTTGCTAGTAATATTTTTAGTTCTATTGCATTTATTGTGTTTATATTAGAAAAATATTATTGATTTATCAATAGTGTGGCAAATGAAAATTGTGTGATTCTTGGAATAACCTAGATTTTTATTATATCTGTTAAATAATGGTGATAAAAAAATATATAAGGTATAGCTAGTCATGAGTAGGAGAAGACGACAAGAGCCCTTGTTCCAACACCCCAGACTGGGAACGAACTTGTTTAGGAAGTTCGTCAGACAAGACTGAGGACTTGAGGACTTGTCTTCAATAAGGCACCATCACACGCTCTTCTCATCACGGCCCTCCTTTGATCTGCCAACTCCAACTTACCGGCTCACAACTTCTCTTCCACAATCAAATATACTTCTACCGATCCTCAAGGGGAATTAAGAAATTAAATTACTAAATAATTTGTTCTTTAATAAATAAATTGTATCCCATTTAAGTCTCAAACCAATTTATTTTTCTCTATAATTCCAACATTTCGGCCAGGTCGGATATCCTCAACGAAAATCTTAAATAAAATTTAGAACCATATCAATTTAAAAAAAAAATATTTGCAGGCTGTTCTGAGAGGTCAATAAATTTCCCTATTCTTTCAATTCTTCATATTAAAATAAAAATCATAACTTTTAATCACAGTTAATTTACACTATTATATATTATAACAATAAATAGTTTTCTTCTACTATTCTGGTATCTTTATTGACCGCCTTCCGGACTTTCTTCCTACAATCTATTTCAAACGGACAGCTCTCTCTTCTTCCAATATGAACCCAGTTGTCATCCTTCTTTCAATCAAGACAGCCCTGACGAAGCCCTGCAAAGTGGAGCGAAACGTTGGTCAACAATAGATAGGTTTCTTCTCCTGTTTTGATACCTTTATCGAACGCCACCTGGACTATCTTCCTACAATTTAATCATTTATAACTTCATCAACATATTATCTATTGATAATGTTCCCTAAATAAATTGAAAAAAGTTAAAATAATCATATGAGTGATGAACTTCAAATCAGACATAAACCTAATCACATAATATATTTATACATACTTGAAACAGCTTTTTAACCACACGATCTCATATTTTCTTTAACTTCGCGCAGGTTTTTTTAGTTCAAGTGCTCTAGTCTTTCTCAGATATTTGTTTCGAATGATAATATGGGAATTCCGCTATTTACCTGCTTCTAGATAGGATTCTGTCGTTAAGTCGAGAACCGCTGATCTTTACAGTTCGGGTATCTATAGAACGGGTTCTCACTCCAGTCCACAAATGTTTCAAATCCATTTTTCCGTTATTAAAATACTTGAAAAGCCGTACCAGCTTATCATATAGATGTTAACAAAGCATTCATTTGAATCTTGAAACTAGTACTTTTCCAAAACTTTGAAATTTTTTGGAGGTTTTATTTGTTGGGGTGTCGCTTTACTTACCACTGTTCATTAAGGATGCAAAAGGTGACCATTTAAATTGAATTTTTTTTCATACGTTTTGTTTTCTATTTTTAAATATTATATTATGTTATATTATGTTATATTAATACTTTTTAAAACTTCCAAAAAGTTTAAAAAAGTACTAGTTTCAAGTTGGTTTGATAACATTTATATGATACGGCTTTTCAAGTATTTTAATAACGGAAAAATGGATTTGAAACATTTGTGAACTAGGAGGCGAACCCGTTTTTATTTACTTCTTGGAATTTACAGCTATATACATCAGTGGTCCTCAACTTGGTGATTATCTACGGAATCCTTATGTAGCAGGTAAATGGCGGAATTTACATATTATCATTTGATACAAATATAGTGACAAGTGGCGTTTTTTCAGAAAAGCTGGCGCACATATAGAAAACCTGTACAAAGCTAAAGAAAATCTGAGATGGTAAGATTAAAAACTGT
>NW_027114749.1:184861-188376 GCF_000696795.3 Halyomorpha halys | reverse complement strand
AGTTGAACTGTTCAACTTATTCATTTGGACAGCCCTGATGAAACCCTGCAAAGTGGGGCGAAACGTTGGAAAATAAAATAGTTGTAAACTATTTTTGTTTCACTTTTGACCGCAACCCTGACCATCTTCCTATATATAAATCATTTATGATTTCATCAACATATTATATATTGATAATATTCGCTAAATAAATTGAAAAAAATTAAAATAACCATCGGAATAATCATGAAATTCAAATCAGACATAAACCTAATCGTTCTGTTCACATAATATATTTATACATACTCAAAACAGCTTTTTATCCATAGGATCTAACATTTTATTCAACTTTACGCAGGTTTTCTTAGTTTAAGTGACCTAGCCTTTCCTAGTTTTTCTGAAAATACTACACTTGTATATTTGTATCAAATGATAATGTAAGAGTTCCGCGATTTACCTACTTCTACATAGGATTCTGTCGTTAATTACTAAGTGAAGAACCACAGATCTACACACTTGTAAATTCCGATAAGTAAATAAAAACGGGTTCTACTCTCCATCCACAAATGTTTCAAATCCATTTTTTCCGTTATTAAAGTACTTGAAAATCCATATCATATAAATGCTATGAAACCATTTATTTGAAACTTGAAACTAGTACTTTTTTAAAACTATAAAATGTTTTGGTGCTTAAGCATCCACAAAGACCTTATTGTTCTATTTGTAACCAATCTATCCCGAACCAGATATCTTTACAAACTCCCGAAACACTCAAACCCATTACTTTCTAATATTGCTTCCTCTTTTATTCCGGACAATTCTCCGAGGGGTCTGAAAAGAGGATGGCCTCGAGACCTTATGTTGTAAAAATGTTTTAAGAGTGCTACCATTGGGTAATTTCTCTACATGCTTGTACCATACAATTATGATTTCCTCAAATTTACTTGTATTTATGTAAAGTTGTAAATATCAATAAATACATTTTTTAAGAAAATTGAGTAATCCAGGAATAAAATTTTGGAAGTGCTGAAATTAAAGTTTATACCAGCGCACGGACTAGTAAAAAAGGAGTAGTGAAAGGGAATAAAATGTATCGGATCTCGTCTCTAAAGCCGAAATAAACGTTAAGAGGGAAATATTACCGTCGTAAAACACGGTAACGGCAACTCGCTACCACTGCGACGATTCCTAAGGCCTATCGATTCAATAGGACTTGTCCGTTTAATGGGATGTTGCGTCACGGGTTCACTTATTTATAGCGTTTTGAACTACTTTTAGAGGCCTATTGTGGAACAAATAGAGGGAGAAAAAGAAATAAAAACTTAAAGTCCTTCAATTTTTGTGTGTGTATTTATTCAAAATTACAAATTAAAAAAAATAAATAGAAAAGGTAAATAAAAAATGACTTATAGTACGTCATGGTACGACTCGTAGTTTGGTGTTGTTCGTTTGGGTTTTAGCGCGTAAAACCCGGAGTTCATCAACGCCCATATAATTCAATTTTAAGGTTTGATTTTTTTTCGTCCAAGAGGTGTTTAAAGAAAAACTGCTGAAATGGTTCGGGTATGTAAGCAGAATGGGAGATGACCGTACTAGTACAAGAGCCCAAGAGGAGAAAAAGGCAGTTATCTCACCCCAATTTTAGATTACTTTAATGAAAACTATGTATAATTACTTGCAAAAATTGATGAGTCTACCAAGTATAGGTAGGGGGAATACAAAATGGCTGCTGTTCCAAAGCGATAAAAAAAATTCATTCGGAGCTCTATATCTTAAAAAGTAGGAACGAACAACAAAACCTAAGAGAACGTCATTTAAAGAAGAGTAATTTTACTAAAATATGAGCCCTAGGGTTATTTACGTTAAAATTTTTTCGAGATATAGCTTTTTAAAAAGCAACGTTTCAGAAAAATGTTGTATGGGACGTAACTAAAAGATCAGTAGTTAGTGAATTTATTTTGAAAAATGTATATCGCAAAAAGCATTTGACGTACAGATCTCTATTAGCACTCAAATTAAAGCTAGTTTAATGAGCTATTTAGTATTTTATGATGTATATTATTTAAAACTACTACCCCTACGAGGATAAGTGTTATAAACTACTTATAAACTAAAGTTAAATTTCCTTTATTTTGAGTATTGGTGGACATATGTGCGTCTAAAATAATATTTAACAAAATGAATTCACAAAATGTTAATTTCTAGTTGTTCGAATAAAATGTTTGATATTTGAAACAATATATCTTAAGAGCCATGAGACGTTCGTTTGTCAGCCAGCACTCAAAATAAAGGACATTTAACTTGCTATAAAGTAGTTTACGTCACTTGCTATGATATAGTTATTCTGATACTCGCATATGAATATAAATTTGGCACATGAAAATTTGTCAGAACAACTATAAATCGATTTATTTTAGCAAACGTCATAAAAACTACTACTCCTACGGAGATAAACTTCATACAATTTTGTATAGACCATTAAACTAGCTTTAATTTGAGTGCTAATAGACATCTGTACGTCACATAGTTCCTGAGATATAGATTTATTAAAATAAATTCACTAACTACTAATCTTTCAGTAGATTTTTAAGAAATTTTGCTTTTTAGAAAGCTATACCTCGAGAACTATTGAACGTAAATAGCTCTGTTAGCACTCATATTTTAGCAAATTTACTCTACTTTAAATGCTCTCTTAGGTTTTCTGGTGTTGTTGGTAGTTTTAATGATATGGAGCTCAGAATGAATAATTATTTATTTTTAACGTTTTTTAACAGTCGGCATTTTGTATTTTCCCTACCTATACTTGGCCGACTCATCAATTTTAGCTAGTAATTATACATAGTTTTCATTAAGGTAATTCAAAATTGGAGTGTAATAACTGACTTTTTTTTCCGTTACGATCTTATACAATAGGATACGGATCTGTTAGACAAGGATAAGTGGAGTATAGGACAGAGGAAATTTGGACAATATAATGCATGTTAAGCATAGTGGTTCAAAGATTTATAATCAAACCTGACTATCACACGCCTATTTTAAATTAAATATCTTCTCTAATGTCCTTTCTTTTTATTAATAACTATAATTAAAATAATGATCATAATTTAACTCGAAAAAAGTAACTATGTTAAAAAGAATAAAGATCGACAGTAATTTTTTAATGCCAATGATTGGACAATCACTGACTAATGAACTATCCAAGAAGCAATCAGCGATTAATAAACCAATGGATGACTAACCAATCACTTTGACCGCTGATTAATTGATCAAGTTTCGAGGAGTTGCCAATAATAGAGCAACCAGTTAATAATTATTGAGAGCTATTGGTCATTTAACAACCGACTCTGTATTTAACCATTGTTCTAGTGATAGTGAAAGATAATAATTAGACAATATTAAGTGATTAGTAGTTGATAAGATGGTCTGGGGAGGAGGGGCGGCTGTGTCAGTAAAGATAAATAAATAAATAATAATACTTTTTTTTAATTATTTATTTAATGTAATTTACAACTGTACAAATAATATAATAGGTATTA
>NW_027114749.1:181266-184321 GCF_000696795.3 Halyomorpha halys | reverse complement strand
TATTTACATTTATATTTATATCTACTTTTTCTTCCTTTTTATAAGGAGTAATAAAGTCTTTAACGGGGTCTATCCTTAGTTTGGTTCCTTTATTTTCTATCCTTGACTTTTTGTGACCACAGTGTTCCTTCTACCTTATTTATCTCGTCTACCCATATTCTTCTTTGTCTGCCTCGAATACACTCGAACTGACTTAAAACATTTTTATGAATAATTACTGGGACACAAAACCCGCTTATAGGACTCAAGCCTGAAAATACAAGATGCATTATAATAAGAAATAAACTAGTGAATGTATTAGGCGTGTGAATGATCGAAACTTTTAATGAAGTTTTTCAGAGAATGAAGACTATAGAAATTCATTCATTCATAAATTAATTAATATTTACATCTTAACTGACAGTCAATTGTTTATATCTTCACAGCACATCAGCTTGGAGACCATACATAGTGGGTCAAAACGTCTTCATGAATAAATAGTTGAGAACTATTCTTTGTTTCTTCGTGACCGAGGCTCTGAAGATCTCCTTCATATTCACTTACAGTTAATCATATCTGAGGTGCGGCCGGATTTAAAACAAGGCGATTCTCTATGGATTATCTTATTTTAATTAAGTTGAAAGTAGAAACAGAAACGATTTCGTTAATATAGATATAGGAGTAAATACATTTAAGAATTTAGGTTCTACACAAATTAGAAAAAACGAAATTTATGAAGAAATAAAAGCGAGGATAGAAATGCTTGTTATTTTGCTTCTATTCAAAAACTTAGAATTTACAAAACTTTTATCCTTCCCTCTGTTACGTGTTACTTATCTTAGATTGAAGGAAGAAAAGCGCCTTAAGGATTTTGAAAATAAAGCATTACGATAAACAACCATATTGAAAAAGGATGAGTTAATCCAGTTATTCCCATTGTGAGCGCCACCGCCCCCTGGTGGGTGCTGATGGACAGAGGTGCATTTGGAGGAGGGGGATGAATAAGTGTAAGGGGGTTGTCGGATTTAAGTAATCCGAATTTTGCGGTTATTTTTTGGTTTTATATAAAGTCGGGGTCGGGGGTCTCATTTCCTGATGCCCCCCTTGCCGCGGACGCCGGAAAACCGCGAAGACGCTGCGACTGCAATGCCCCCCCAGCCTAAGCACCATTTAAGCTAGAACCTGGCCTACCCCTACCATCACGCCAGAGTCAGGGACACGCTGGCCAGCCACTGAAGAGAAAAGACATCTTTCAGACACTAGACGAATATTCATGGTCTTCACCGGTTCGCCCACCGCACACCTGGACGAAAGAGGCGGCCATAGGACGAGGAAGTGACCGCTACAGCGAAACTTCCAACAGTCACCAGATAAGCAATATCTATTAAGTCATGAGACCACCCAAATTTATTCCTTTATTATATTATCACCGATAAAGATTTTTGGACTAACACAATAACCCAATTCGCCCCTCCAGGGAATTAACTTATGAATAAAAGGAAAATATATCCATGTGTTCATAATCAGAAAAGTCTCACAATCTTCAGCCCCCCTTTTCCACACAATTTATCATAATCTAAAAATACACTCGGGACACCTGCAGTATAGCACGGGCAGGTCCCGATGTAGACAGGGGTGGTGATTGTAAAAAAGAAGAAGAGAAGATCAAGAAAAATTGAAATAACCTGCAGAGTTTGGAGTATACTATAAGTTAGGAGATTTCTCCGTAATTATTATGCATAATAGAATTCAAACAAAGGTTTGATTATTGTGATATATCCGTCTCATTAATATGATTTTGAATGTTTTAATTTTTTTTGTATTACATTCTATTCTGAGTTCAATAAATAGAATGTTTATACATTTCTTTACTATATTTTACGAAAAAGTTAGTCATGTTAATAAATATATATTTCCTATTAATTGCTATTAAAATTTTAAAAAAATAAATAATTTTCAGGGGGCTCTGAGTAATATTTTTGCTTAAAAGGGGGCGGTAGACCAAAAAAGTTCGGGAACTTCTGAGTTAACCGGAGAATTTAGAAAGGTATATAATGCTATATTGAGGTAACTACACCCGGATAATATAATTTAAATTATATCTCAACGGCAAATAAGATGGGCGTGTAAATTTATTGGGCTTACTAAAGAAAGGATCTCTAAAATATTAATAAAAACTGAACTGACGGGAAAACGTTCCAAGGCTGGACCGTAGATGGGAGGATTGCGTTAAGACTGATTTGGTAGATTTGAATTTGGTTGTGCGCCATCTAACTTTCGGTTTGGCTAAGCTTATAATAATAATTATTTATTTATGGGCCAACCCTCGTACAAATAGAAATAGCCTGTGAAATACATAAAATAGATTATCAATTTTAGTTATTTTACAAATAGGATGACTAATTAAAAATTAAAGATTGTTTATATAATATAATAACAAACAATATACTCTAGCTGGGCTATCCGCATTCGTTAGAATAAAACAGTAAAACAAAAAACGTCACTTCATATTAAATATTAAAAAACAAAATAAAAACTCTACCTCCTATTGGGACGATAGGTGTCCAAGCAAAAGATTATGGGTTATATAAAACAGTTTAAGATCCAATCCTGAGGGTACAGACAGAAATTCATACAACTGATTTTGGTTAATATTGCTTAGTTTCGGCATGTATCGGATTCGGTTCTCATGGTATGCGGGGCAATTTGTCAAAAAATGGAAACAATCCTCCAGGGCCGTTCCATCACAAACTGGACAAAGCTTCTGTGGGTCCAAAGTATATTTGTGTGGACCGACATTTAGAGGAAATGCATATTTACCGGAGAGTCGTAGTTGGGCAATTATTCTTAATAATTACTGATTTTTTGGAAGCTTTCAGAAGCATCCGTTTTAATGAAGATTTTGCTAAGATTTTGTTATTATTATTATTATTATTAAAGTATCACTTAAATATATTATATATTCATGTAATATAGAGATATCATAATAGTAGAACATGTAGCCCAGAGCAGTGGCGGGACCGCTGCCAGATACTGCTCACGGTCAGTGCACAAACACAATGCCAACCCCCTCCCC
>NW_027114749.1:176950-180192 GCF_000696795.3 Halyomorpha halys | reverse complement strand
TCAACGTAATTTGGAAGACAGATTAGCTGGAACATCATCATCACCTTTACGAGGTCATTTTACATTTATTCGGTACATTAAAAAAAAGATGTTATATAGTAAGGGTATTAATTAATTTTTTTTAATTACTAAATTTAACATTCTGTCATAATTTCATTAATTATTGGATTGCTGATTATGGATTGTGATCTATTATATTTAATAATTTCCTATTTAATAATTTAATAATCAAAATGGGTGAACCATAATCCGGAAATTTACGGGTTTTTTTGGAGATTGTCTTTTATTGCTTATTTGATAATGGAAATCCCCTTGATTTCTTTTTATAAAATTGCTATTTAGACTCAATCTTCGCAAAGAAATTTAATTTTAACGTAATAATTTTGCCTTTCAGATGAAAAGCTATATAGAAAATTATGTTTGATACAAAATCCGTTCAGTACAAAAAAAAAATATATGAAAGCAGACTCCAGACCATATATATTTGATTGTCAATCTGATTGAACTTAGGTGTTCACATTCCCTGACCCTAGATCTGAAGAGGTTCAACATAATTTGAACGACACTTTTAGCTGGAACATTGTCAGCTGTTGGATGATATCCTGCATCCTGAAACATCATCCTATTTTGATTTAATGATTTCCTATTTGTTTATCCTTTCTATGTCTTCCAATAGTTGAAGATGACTTTTCTCGTGAACAGAATAAAATAGAAAAAGCTGTGTAAGTATTCCAAAACAAAGAACATAAAACAATACTAGTATGTATACCAACTACCTGAAGAAGGAATCATGGTTTTTAAAAGAATAATGATAATTATGATAACAGGAAAATATGATTTTTTTTTAAATTTTATTTTAAGGCATCAACCACTTAAAGTCATTATTGCCTTTATTTTTTGAAATTTTATATACATATGTAATAATTATTGAAAAATTGGTAAATTAATTAAATTTTATGGTAAAGTTTTGAGTAATTAAGAAATTCAAAAAGTTTATCCACAGTTTTAAAATTTAATGGAGGTCTGCTAGTAATTCACACAAAGATTTGAGGGAGTTGTGTACTCGGCATTCAGTTAAAATGTATACTTGCGGATAGCGAAGTAATAATTTAATAGCAGGTAATAATGTGATGACACAATCATGGTACTCTTCTCACTGAAGATGACAAGATTGAGCAATGGAAATGGGCAGGGCATCTCCTTCGATGAGAAGATGACAGATGATCAAAAATTGACACAGAATGGACTCATTCTGAATACGCGTGGACTCCATACGACCTTTAAAGAAGAAGAGGACGTCAAAAGAAAAGATGGTGCGATATGTTCAGCAGAATTGCAAGACTGGGCTGGTCACCCCGGGAAGTACTGACTATTACTCCCTAAAGTGAAGGCCTATGCAGAAAAGGATATAGAAAAATGGAAAGAAAATTGATAGAAGTTAATGTTTTGTCAACTATTATATATTTATAAATTTATTTTTATATATTTTTCTCTCTATCTCCTTTAAATTTTTATATTTTATTTTGTAATGATTTTAATTCATTGCATAAAAAAAGTCTATTACATTTCATTTCAATAATTTGATAATTTAATATACTTCAATAACATACTTCTTCATTATCCGTTCTTATCTCTCCGTGAGATTATTTCAAATAAATCACAATAGCGCTTACCCCCATTCCATCAGTCTGCTGGTGTACCTCAGGGTAATATCCTTGGTCCTATCCTTTATACAGTTTTCACAGCTGACATTCCAACCCATCCTAACACTACCCTCACCATGTATGCCGATGACACATGTCTATTGCCAGTGAAAAATGATCCTTACATTGTATCCCAAAACCTCCAATCCCCCCAACCCTTGTAGAATGGTGTCAAAACTAAAAATTAATTCCAATAAATCCCACCAAATCACATTTACCCTTCGTCGTAAACCAATGACTTCTTGCCCTACAGTATCCTTTAATAATACTCCTTTTATTCCTGTCGAACAGATCTGTTACTTAGGACTTCATCTGACCAAACGACTGAAATGGAATCTCTTACAAGACTCCTCTGACAAGACAAGACTGCTCGTCGATTCCGACTATTACAACATTTACCAGACAAACGGTCTAAATTGCCAATCCATTACAAAAGACTGATCTACATGACTATTATAAGGTCTATTTGGACATACGGAGTTGAGTTTTGGGGCTCCACTAAACCATCATATTTCTACCGAATCCAATCCTTACAGTCCAAAATCTTTCGTAAAATCCTTAATGCTCCCGCCCGTCACAGATCAAGTCATCCATCAGGACCTCAATGTTCCATATGTTGCCGATTTGGCCAGAACCAAATACCGTTATCTAATACTCCTCCTAGGCGTCTGAAAAGAAGATGGCCTCGAGATCTTCTCCTCTAGAAATGTTATTGGAGCTCTATTAATGGATAGATTCTCCACATGATTGTATTATGTCAGTATGTCACCTACAGAAAATTTATTTGTTGTATATATTTGTATAAAGTTGTAAATAACAATAAATAAATTATTAAATAAAATAAAATAAAAGAAGCTCAGAATTGTGAATTGCTAAATCAGTATTGTTTATGTCCAAATGATGTCACATATGAAACCATAATGGTAGCTAAGGTTTTCCTTCATTCGGTTCACAGATTAAAGAATATAAACTAAACTTATAAAATAATGTTGTAGCTATAGTAATTAAGATATATATGATTGGATTTATGAATTGCCTGACAATAACATTAAGACTGTTAATTTTTTTTTTCATGTCGTCAAATATTCTATTATAAGGGTTTTAAAGTCTTTATTGTTTATCACCTGTTACAATAAATAAAAAAATATTGAAAATTTGATATGACTTATATTTAGATCCTCAATCCTGGAGTCGAGCTATGATTAGTCTTTACCCTAATATTTAAATTATTTCAGAGTTGCAGGATCAAAAGGACCCGGGATATTGAAAACCTCAAAGGGACCACAGGCTGCTTCCCGATTCGGTTTGCATAGCCGCCCTACATTATCCAAGGCCCAGCCTGAGTCTGAACTCACTAACTTACCTAGGACGGTCATGTTCTTGCTCTGGAGACTGGTCTCGAAGTTGGGAGCCTCGGTGGAAACTTCGCACCTGTAGGTACCTGAGCTGGTGTATCCCACCTGGGTCAGGGTCACCTGGCTCATGTTAGAGGCCGACACCTGCAACAGGTAACGTCAAAAATTATCATATTATTTATTT
>NW_027114749.1:174065-176140 GCF_000696795.3 Halyomorpha halys | reverse complement strand
TTATTACGTTTCGAATTAATCAATAATTATTTATAATTACATACTTTTGTCAGTATTGAAGTGTTAATTTAATTTTACCTAAATTAATTCTCAAAAGATATTTATTAAATTCCCAACGTTTCAGCCAATCTGTCCATCCTCTTAAATACAAATTTCCCCTCGCATTTGCAGGCTATTCTACCCGAGTTATTAATTTCAGTCGAATCGAAGGAGTGATAATAGAGCTAAGTTAATCTATAATTAAAAGTTTTGCCAAAATTTGACTGAAATTAATGACTGTGTTTGAGTATGGCCAGGTTGGCTGAAACGTTGGACATTTATTAAAAATAATAATAACAGGGTTTTGTGAATTAACATGGAGAAAAATTGTTGTATTTAAGCAATAAAACCAGTCTCAAAAATATGAAAATATTATACATAAAGTGTTAATTTAGTTTAGGGTCTTTAATTTAAATAAATTAATACAGTGAAGTCTCAGTTATACGAATATGAGGGGGTACCAAAAATTCTTCGTATAAGTGAATATTTCGTGTAAGTGAATACGCGTAATTAGGTACGTATACTTTTGAAAATTCTTTTCTCGTAATTAGTAGATACATATACCTATGTTGTATGCAGTTGAAAGAAAATAAGTAAAGTGAAAAAAAAAAATGTATTATATAAAAATTTAATTTATCTTTAATCCGATTTTTTTAATTTCAGACAAAAAATTGTGTCATGTTTGTTTGTTTCATGTTGCTTTTTGCTGAATAAATCATTCTTTCGCATTCTGTTAAGGTGTTAGAAATTCATAGAACTGAATCAAATTTACTAATATGTACATAAAGCGGGTCGAAACTTTCCTTCGTATAACTGCATGTTTCGTATAGCTAAGTTTCGTATAAATGGATAATTACATACACATAATTCAGAGGTTTTTGCAGGGGATTGAGAAATTCTTCGCATAACTGAATGTTTCTTACAAGTGAGACTTCGCTGTATTTGCATATAATTGTCACTTGGCTTTTTAAACTTTAAAAAAAAATTGCTGTTGCTCTGCTCGCATCCCAAAAATTTCACTTACCGCCCTACTTAGTTACTAGAGTTGAATCCTCAAAATTCACTGTGGCAAAACTTTTACAAACTAATTTTCCAAATGAGGCTTTCAATTGATAGATTTAATTTAATAATAGGACTGTTCCAAGAGCAACTTCTGCCCAAGAGCCCATGCTCCTTATATTTTGGTTATTAAATATCACACTTTGATAAGTTAACCTGTACTAGAGGTATTCATAATGTTGTGTTAATGTAAAAAGTTTTACCATGTTGAATGTTATAAGTATAGGATTGTTAGCAGCTTTATTGAAAGTCATGTTAAATAGACAATGCATAAGAGCTCCTAGCGGATTTTCGAGCAACCTGTTTTATAACCTTTCCTTCCTAAACTTCATGTTATGGTTTACTTTTAAGTTTTAATTAAAGTAATTTGTAATAACATGCCTATATTGGGTGAGAAAAGTGGAAGTTGTGTGAAAGCTTGACCAATGAGTGTCTTGTTGATTTTCTTACTGAGAATCAAAGAGTGTGACAAGTATGTTTTTAGTTATAATTACATCCAAAACAATACTATCACAATCAAAACACAAACTACGAACAAGTAACCTAACACATACAAAATAATGACGAGCTCAGCTGGTCTGTTGCGTGACGTCATTCTCCATTTAACAGACCTAGTAATAGACTCTCAGACATGTTATACGTTATATTGTTTTGACATGGTAAAAGAAGGAAATATTTCTGCATTTAACATGAGTTTTTACAATTTAACACGTTCTAACATGTTAAACTAAAAATCATTGGTGGGGGAGGGGGGTATTCTCCGAAGCATTTCTCTAATGCTGAATTGTTACATCAATCAATATTGAAAATACTTCTTTGTTTAAGAAAAAAAAAACATGATTTAATTGATAGTATTACAATCTGCCACACCATTGTGGGTGTTAGGTAATAGTGATGAATGATCACTTAAATAAAATAATAAAATAAAGAAAATAAATAAATAAATGAAAGAAATAAAAAAAAGTACATAAAAATAA
>NW_027114749.1:167802-169110 GCF_000696795.3 Halyomorpha halys | reverse complement strand
ATCTTTTTTAGCCCTGAAGAAGCCCTGCAACGTGGGGCGAAACGTTGGCTCATTAAAATAGTATATTTCTACTATTTGAGTTTTTCTTGACCGCACCCGGACCATATTCCTTTCATCTTTACCCACGGTCAATCAATAATCTTCCAATAATCAAACTATGTGTTTGAAAAAAAAAAATAAGCTCTAGTCACATTTACACTCCTATATACAATATTTACACAATCGACCTGCCCATTCCTCTCACTACATCACTGGTAGTGAGCCAGTGGAGGCTGAGCAAGTGCGCTAAAGCCGCAAACACTCAACTTGAGTGGAGAATCATTAAAAATACTAAGAATGATTTTATGGAGTTAGGAATCTCATCCACTAAAATGCTCAAATATGTGTATATTAGGTTTTTTTAAAATTTATTTAATGTGATTTACAACTGTACAATTAATAAATAATAATAAGTAAATATGTTGTATGTTTCATTTACACTTGAAAATCTTAGGAAGGAACCACCCATTGGTGGTACTTCAAGCATTAATTCAAATTAGAAGGTCCCGTGGCCATCTTCTTTTCAGACGCCTCTGAGGGTTATCAGGGATTGTTAAGGATGGAAGATTATGAATTAATGGGTTAGGATGGATAAGGAGTTTGGAATGAAAAGACGCATATCTGTTTTAGGTCAAATCTGCAACGAATGGGATGTTAAGGTCTTTGTTGTATGATTTTTTTGTAACGTAATAAGGAGCTTCAAAGATTTTATGTAGGATTTTGGATTGTAAGGATTGAATGCGGGAGGAATTTGATGGTTTGGTAGAGCCCCATAGCTCAATTCCATATGTCCAAATTGGTCTGATTATCGTAGTGTATAATATTTTTTGTAGTGAACGGGAAGTTTACAGCGTTTGTCAAGTAAGTGTTGTAGCAATCGGAATCTACGAGCAGTTTCTTGTCGTTTCAGACTTGTGTGTGGATTCAATGTAATTCTCTTGTATATTAAGTTAAATCTAATATAAAAATTATGACTATGGTGACAAAAAAAGCGTTAACTAACCGGCGTAACGACCTACCCAGTGAACACGCGCCCAACGGTTTCAAGTCCAAATCATGTTTCATTCATACTCTGTCCTTCATTTTCCATTTCCTTCCATGAATCTATATGTTACAGATTATTTTTTATAAAATCTTTTACTTTCTAACTTTGTCGCGTAGTGAACGTTTTCGTCAGCTGTAAACGACACTGACAGCTGGCTCTGAAAGAGTTTAACAATTAAGACACACGTGTTGAGCAATTGTCGGAATAATTAAGACAAATTGCCC
>NW_027114749.1:164184-167752 GCF_000696795.3 Halyomorpha halys | reverse complement strand
ACTAGAGTTGAATCCTCAAAATTCACTGTGGCAAAACTTTTACAAACTAATTTTCCAAATGAGGCTTTCAATTGATAGATTTAATTTAATAATAGGACTGTTCCAAGAGCAACTTCTGCCCAAGAGCCCATGCTCCTTATATTTTGGTTATTAAATATCACACTTTGATAAGTTAACCTGTACTAGAGGTATTCATAATGTTGTGTTAAATGTAAAAAGTTTCACCATGTTAAATGTTATAAGTATAAGATTGTGAGCAGCCCTATTTAAAGTCATGTTAAATAGAAAATGCATAAGAGCTCCTAGCGGATTTTCCGAGCAACTTGTTTTATAACCTTTCCTTCCTAAACGTCATGTCATTGTTTACTTTTAAGTATTAATTAAAGTAATTTGTTACAACATGCCTATATTCAGTGAGAAAAGTGGAAGTTGTGTGAAAGTTTGACCAATGAGTATCTTGTTGATCTTCTAACTTGTGAGATAGAGAATCAAGATGATCTAAGTGACAAGTATGTTTTTAATTATAAAAATATACAAAACAATACTTTCACAATTAAGATACAAACTATGTAAAAAAGTAACCTAACACATACAAAATAATGACGAGCTCAGTCGGTCTGTTTCGTGACGTCATTCTCCATTTAACAGACCTAGTTGTTGTTGTTGTTGTTGTCTGGGGCTTTAGGTCGTAAAACCATGAGGTCATCAACGCCCATGTTTCACGCTTTATAATTCTGTTTCATTTACATTTATAATTCTATTTCACTTTATTTTTCTCTTTAAATAATTTCGAAAAAAAATTTAAATAATTACTTCTTTTGGTATTTTTTTATTACGTATAACAGATTTTATGGTTTAAATCTTATTCAAAATGCCATTCTTTTTTAAGAAAACTAAGACCATTTCCACGTTCTAGTGGTCATCATTCAGAGCATCTGATACACTCGGTCCTACTCCCAATCTACTCAAGTTCGCAGAATAAAAATGGCATTTCTCAAATATATGACTGATCGTAAGTACACTGTTGCAGTATTGACAGACCTAGTTACAGACTCTCAACCCTGTTATACGTTATATCGTTTTATCATGGTAAAAGAAGGAAATATTTCTGCATTTAACATGAATTTTTACCATTTAATACGTTTCAACATGTTAAACTAAAGATCATATGGGGGGGAGGGGGGGAGTATTTTCTGAAGCATTTATCTAATGCTGAATTGTCACATCAATCAATATTGAAAATACTTTTTTGTTTAAGAAAAAAAAACATGATTTAATTGATAGTATTACAATCTGTAATAGGTAATAGTGATGAATGATCACTTAAATAAAATAATAAAATAAAGAAAATAAATAAATAAATGAAAGAAATAAAAAAAAGTACATAAAAATAATTAAAATTTCTCTTAAAATATATACAAATAGAAGAATAAAGAAAATGAACATAATCAAACTATGTGTTTGAAAAAAAAAATCTCTAGTCACGTTTACACTCCTATATACAATATTTACACAATTAACCAGCGCATTCCTCTCGCCGCATCACTGGTAGTGAGCCAGGGGAGGCTGAGGAAGTTCGCTAAAGCCGCAAACACTCAACTTGAGTGGAGAATCTGACAATTAAAAATACTAAAAATTATTTTATAAAGTTAGGAATCTCATCCACTGAAATGCTCAAATATGTGTATATTAAGTTTTTTAAAAATTTATTTAATGTGATTTACAACCGTACAAGTTATAAATACAATAAGTAAATATGTTGTATGTTTCATTTACATTTGAAAATCTTGGGAAGGAACCACTCATTGATGGTACTTCAAGCATTAATTTAAATTATAAGGTCCCGTGGCCATCTTCTTTTGAGACACTTCGGAGGGTTATCAAGGATTTTTAAGGATGAAAGATTAAGAATTGATGGGTTAGGATGGGTAAGGAGTTTGGAATGAAAAAACGCATGTGTGTTTTGGTCCAAATCTGCAACGAATGGGATGTTAAGGTCTTTGTGGATGAGTTTATTTGTAACGTAATAAGGAGCATCAAGGATTTTGGATTGTAAGGATTGAATGCGGAAGGAATTTAATGGTTTGGTGGAGCCCCAGAGCTCAATTCCATATGTCCAAATTGGTCTGATTATTAAAGTGTATACTAATTTTTTGTAGTGAATGGGAAGTTTAGAGCGTTTGTCAAGTAAGTGTTAGTAGCAATCGGAATCTCCGAGCAGTTTCTTGTCGTTTCAGTCTTGTGTGTGGATTCCATGTAATTCTCATGTATATTAAGTTAAATCTAATATAAAAACTATCACTATGGTGACAAAAAAAAGAGTAAACTAACCGGCGTAACGACCTACCCAATGAACACGCGCCCAACGGTTCCAAGTCCAAATCGTGTTTCATTCATACTCTGTCCTTCCATTTCCTTCCATGAATCTATATGTTACATATTATTTTTTATAAAATCTTTTGCTTTCTAACTTTGTCGGGTAGTGAACGTTTTCGCCAGCTGTAAACGACACTGACAGCTGGCTCTGAAAGAGTTTAACAATTAAGACACACGTGTTGAGCAATTGTCGGAATAATTAAGACAAATTGCCCCGAGAGAAGATGATCGTCCCAGTTCACTTTGTCCCAATTAGCAGCTTCGGGCCTCGGTTCATTCTTCAACGTCACACCCCCTCTCCCCACCGCTTCCTCGCCGATGTAAGTAGGCTAAAGGGGTATTAATTAACTTAGTTCTAATGTCGATAGTATGAGCTCACCGTGGGAGAGGGGGAAGGAAAGGACCAGCTTCTTCTAAGGATATTCGGATAATAAGGTTGAAATTCGCACATAATTGCAAAAATATGGTGCCAAGTAACAATTGCTATATATAATGTCCTTCGGGATGCCACGATAATTGCTGAAGGCAATTATCAAAAAATAAGTTAATTAATTATGTGTCCTGCAAAACTAATATTATTTTGTTTTTTCAATTTTTTTTTCTTCTTTGAGGTGTAGATAGTTGATCGTAGATTAATGATTGGAGAAGTTTGTCGGGGGGTGAGGTCAGAAAATAACAACATAAATAAACAAAACCATATTTATTTATTTTATGCCGACGTTTCGTTTCGAGTTTAAGGTCATCATCAGGGCTATAGAACAAAAGAGATAACAACAACATTTAGAATAACTCACAATTGAAAAGGAATAGTATACAAACAAATTTAGAATTATACAAAATATTGAATTAAATCATAAATGATAAAAAATTAATAACTGATAATATATACAATAGGAAAAGGTGGAATATGCAGAATGGGAAAAGAATAATGTAACAAATATGAGAACGAGAAAGAGTATCAATCATTATCTATTTTCAATATATGCACATATATATTTATATTTTAAGTTTAGGTATATAAGTTAATACTCACACTGTAATTCAGATATAAGCCACTCACTGTTTTTCACTGTCTGTCATATTGTTTCAATTTGTATATTCAATTTATTTATTTATTTTTTCAGTTTTTTAGACACTACTTGCATATCTTATATTATACATATCTTCTTACCTACATGATATTATATTTCAT
>NW_027114749.1:159133-163524 GCF_000696795.3 Halyomorpha halys | reverse complement strand
TATGTTTCTCTAAATGTTGTTGTTATCTCTTTTGTTCTATAGCCCTGATGAAGACCTGAAACTCAGGTCGAAACGTGGGCATAAAATAAATAAATATGGTTTTGTTTATTTATGTTGTTCTTTGCTGACCGCATCCTCCGACAAACTTCTCTAATTATTAATCTACGGTCAACTATCGACACCGTATTATTATTATTGTTTTTTTTTCTTTTTTCTATTCATTACTGTTTTTAAACTTTACTTACAATTTGCCTCTTTAATTAATTTAATATTATGGTTACATATTTCATTTGTTACATATATTTTCTACCAAATTCTCGAAATTCCATATAAACCTTTCCAACCATCCTAATCCATTGGTTCAATCCTTGTCTAGTTCCGCCCAATTAGAGTTCTGGCAATGGTCAGATTCTCCACTCTAGTTGAGTGTTTGCGGTTTTAAAAACCTGTTTTTTGGAGAAAAATATAAAATTTAAAATCGGTTTTTTACTAGAAAATATCTGTTTTCAATGTATGAATAACACTTTAAAAAAAAATTGAAAATGACAAATGTAGCCAAATGTACCAGATTGATGTAAACACTGTTGCAAGCGGGTTGGGGTTGGTTCTTGGAATCATATCGGTCCGATATGATTCTAAGAAACGGTTTGTTTTGTCTATTGGATGAATTAATTAAGATTTTTTATCAGTTTGTCTTCTGGTTTCTTTATGTACAGTTCATAAATCAGACGTGTGGAATTATTTCAAAAAAAGTAGAAAAAGAAAGAGCCCGTTGTATTTATTGCAATAAAATGCTTACTTGCAAATGATCAATGACAAGCAGTCTACATAATCATTTGAAAACAGTGCACGATAAAATAACCAAGAAAAAATCATCTGATGCCGGCCCGAGATCACAAACAAGTTCACAGCCCTGTATTCTTAACTTTGTGAAAAGGACTAGTTTAGAATAAATTGTATCAAAGCTTGGTGCATTGGATGGACTATCTATTAATTGCATAACAATCATTCATACGAGAGTCATTCCAACAACGAAATTATTGCTTACCACAAAATAATTCTAGAGTTATGAATCTTATTTATAACTTTTATGAAACTATATATGAATTAAATTGTATGAAGAATAGAGAGCAAAAATTTTCTTTAACTATAAATGAATGGAAGATATTAAGGAAATCGAAGATATTTAAATATTAGCGTACATCAACTTGAAAAAGATTTTAATTTAGGATTAGCTCCGATATCAAATACTTGCGATGCTAAAGCAATGTTAAAATTGGTTTTTGAAAAACTAAAAACTTTTAATCTTGATTTATCAACTGATATAGTTGCATTGCTGCTGTTATGCAAAATTTGGCCATATATCACCAGCGATTAATCAACTGTATTATTCACATTCCATACACTTATCAGTTACTGATATATTATGTAATAAAAATAAAAGTCCATTGGAAACAGATTTAAATCCTACAAGTGAGGACTCAGAAAATGACGAATCTGATAATGACTTTGAAGAATTAGATTCTCTTGACATAAACAATTATAAATTACCTGTTCCTGAATTATTGGATGATTATAAAAATATTATGTGTAAAGTAAGGAAAATTTGCAAATATTTCAGAAAACCCCCAGTCAAAAATAGAATTCATCATAATCACGTGAAACGGAAATACGAGAAAGAATATAATCTTATTCTTGATTGTAAAACGATGGAATAGTTTAGAGGCCATGTTAGATATATTTGTACACCTAAAAGAATGTGTTATTTTAACTCTGAATGACTTTAATACTTATCATATGTGGAATGAAAATGAAGAAGAATATTACAAAGTTGTAGAACTCCTTAAAGTTTTAGGTCCGATAAAATTAGCAGCAGAAGCTTTAGGTAGACAAGACGCAAATTTATTAACAATTGAAGGTATATTTCAATTTTTGATGGGTGAACTACAAAATTTGAAATCCGAAATTACGAAACGCTATAAAGGCACGGATTGAAGAAAGAAGAGAAACAGTATTAGTTACACTTATCCTTTATTTACAAAAATCTCAAACTGTTTTAACGAAATCTTCTAATAAATTCCTTCCATTAGCAACGAAAAGTGACATTATTAAGTTATCCGGACAAATATTATCAAGATTATATAAAGATTACTCTACAGGGGAAGAAAGTGATATTCAAAAACGTGATGAAAGCGATATTCAAGAGGCAGACAATGTTTTATTGAAAAATGCTACGGAAGTGGCAATTAATAAATATTTAAAGGAACCGGAAGAAGTGACTTCCTCTACTCAAACTCTAAGAAAGGAGTTTTTGGCCCTGGAAGCCACAAATAAAAGGACAAAAAATTTAGAATTATTATATCAGGCTTTAAAAACGATTAAGCCTAGTTCGGTTGGAAGTGAGAGGGTATTTTCTATTTCGGGGAATTTTGTGAATAAACTAAGGACACGGCTAAATAGCAAATCGATAGACGTCCTCTGTTTTCTGAAATCATCATTAAACAAATAAATAAATAGAATATTTAAATCTGTATTAAAATTGCCCGGAATAGACAATACTCGGTCCTTTGCTTAATTGTCTTTAAAACTAAAATTGATTTTAATAAGTATGTATGCATAAACATTATTTACTCTTGAAAGGAATATGGTCCGGGTGCGGTAAAAAAAAACTCAAATAGTAGAATTATACTATTTTATTGAGTCAACGTTTATTTTATTTACTCTTGTTTTTCGGCTTTGATTATAATTTACATTATATATTACACCAGTTATATATTTTCTAATTGTTTTTAATAAGTATCCATCTGTGTCTAATAACATTGTTTTTTAAAAAAAATAATATGGTTATTACAAAAATATGAAAATATATTGTTTTTATTTATTCGAACCCTTTGCTGAATAATTCGTTTCACTATTATAAAAATATTTACGTCCTTATATGTGAAAATTATGCATAAACAACGAATAATTGTTTTTAAAGCTATTTAATCCTGGTCACCTATTATTTCTTTGTTCTACTAAATTGCAGAAAAATTTTTACTATCAATAAAATTGAACAGTAAATAATTTTAGTAAAAAACTGCTTTTAATCACTCTAAATTTTCTGTTAAAATTTTTTGTTCGAATTACAGAATATTCGAGCAAAAACATTTTTTATAAAAATTCTAAACCGGTTAAAACCGGTTTTCTGGAAAAATTACTATTCGAAAACCGGTTTTCTAAAATGTCGGTTTTTGTATAAACTCTAATCCTACCCATCTATAATTATGAGAGATAGTTGACCGTGGATGATAAATGAGGAGAAGATGGTTGGGGGTGCGGTCAATGAAACACAAATAAGTATGACTAACTTATTTTAATGTGCCGACGTTTCGGCTAGAGTTTCTAGCCTTCTTCAGGGCTGCTTGCTGAAAAGTTGAGCGCCTAATGCCTAATGCCTAATGCCTCATCTACCCATCTATAAATCCCCTGACGTTTCATTTAATTCACTGGTCGGCAACAAAACCTATTGTCCTCCCGTAACTTCCATTCTTCTTCTATTTCTTATAAATATCAAAGTTAAAAACAAAACGAAAAATATAAAAAAATAATAAAACAACAAACATAATCACACAAAAAAAATCACAAGTTTAATGTAATTTAGATACAAAAAAATAAAAAGGAACACTGCATTGAGTGGTAAATATTTTATCGTTCTATTTGGTTTATATTATTTTTTTGTATTGTTTCTAAAGATAGATCAACATGATATGTATAAAATCGACCCAGTGTATTTAGGCAGCATTGCTTATTGTTATATAAAGAACTTCTCTCTCTCTTTAATGTTTCAATTCTCGAACTCTGTAATTAGTTATAAGATATGCTTAATTGGCATCTCTCCTTGTAAAATTTGTCAAATTACAGATTTAAAACAAATTTTCTAAGACTTAGATTACTCTGCGAATGATAAATAATTATTTTAGTCCAAAATGGCCACAACCCCACGGACGGAACCGATTCGTAAATAATTCAAACCACTTCCAGAGATATTTTCAAAGCGGACCCCATAATTAGGCGACTTTGCCTTAAAGCTCTCCAGGCCACTTTAAGTTCCAGTCAAAGAACTCTCGAAATTTTTCCAAAGATTTCGGTCTGCGGTAATCAAAAGGAAATAAACCAACTCATCTTGTCATCTTGTTTGAAATTTATAAGAAACACTTGTCTATTTTACTACCAAACATTTTTAATTAAAAGAACGAATTTATTTTACATAAATGGTTTGTTTTCACTTCAAAGCCAATATAAATGGAGTTAAACCATACAGATAAAAATATAGACAAAATATTTAATGTTATATAAGCGCATATATAATATTATAATTTAATTTATATTTCTAGAATTATGATGTTGAG
>NW_027114749.1:151315-156538 GCF_000696795.3 Halyomorpha halys | reverse complement strand
ATTTAACAGGCTTTAACATGTTAAACCAAAGATCATGAATACCCCTATTAAGTAATATTAAATGTTAAATGCATGAGAGCTCTTAGCGGATTTTTTTAGCAACTTGTTTTATGACCTTTCCTTCGAAAACTTCATGATATTGTTTACTTCTAAGTTTTGATTTAATTAGTTTATTAGAACATGCCCAAAGTGGAAGATGTGTGAAAGTTTGGGCACTCAGGTAAGGGGTATTTACAACTGTACATTATAATTATTGTACATAAATTTGATCTCAGTTATAATCTGTTGATACTGGCGTGTAGAGAAACTATCCATGAGTAGCACTCTAATGAAGTTTTACATTAGCAGGTCTCGTGGCCATCTTCTTTTCAGGCTTCGAAGAATTGTCAGGAATGGAAGAGGAAGCAAGGCTCCCTAAGGTGGTTAGGGTTTTTATAATGGAATGAATGATATCTGGTTCGGGCTAGATCGGTTACTTATGGACATTAAGGTCTTTATGTATGATTTCATTTGTGACAAAATAAGGAGCATTGAGGATTTTACGAAGGATTTTGAATTGTAAGGATTGGATACGAGAGGAATTCGAAGGTTTAGTGGAGCCCCAAAGCTCAACTCCATATGTCCAGATAGTAATGTAGATCAGTCTTTTGTAATGAATTATTTGTAAAACTAAATCTCAAAAAATATTGAACTCAAAGAGCTCTATAAGAACTTAATGTGAAGCTCATTAAATGCACCATAAACTAGTTAATAACGATTGTTTTTTTCTAGGAATAGTGTCTTTGATAATATTGACCGAATTATGTTCACAAAATGTTCTCCTCGTTATATGGAAAAGAATGTTAGTGTTTGATAGTTTAGCTCGGAAAATATTGAACGTAATGAGTTCTATTAGGTTCTATTAGTTCCAAAAAATGTACAAAAATCAACTAAGAACATTAAAACAATAAGATAAATTAAGGTAGGATATATATTATGTAAAAATTAGGTGATAAAAAAATTATACATAAATAAAAGGAAGGGAGACACAATATAGTATAATTATAAAATAAACTTGAATAAACAATGATAAGAATCAAAAATTAAAAATTACGTAAAATATACAGTTAAAAAAGAACAGAAGACAGGAGAGAGAAATACTTTATTTATCTATGCTGCCTAAATACATCAGGTTGCTATCTCACACAGCATACTTATCAATCCGTAATCGGACATATATAAACTACACATACATGGTATAATCAGAAAAAAGAGAAAGAATAATAAGATATAATAAAGAATTTTTTTCCCCCTACAGTTTCGTTTTACATTCAATTTCGGTCTGTACAGCAAATACAAATGTTTCAATTCATTCCTATTTTTCCTTCTCATTTCTGCTCCTCCAATTTCACCCTTTCACAATTTTTTAATTCACCCGATCAACAAATTCGCTCTCCGGAATTCACCCTCCTAGATCCTTTTCAGTTACCCGCTAAACAAATTCAATATTAGACGGTAATGTGGGATCAGACCATCATTCATAGTCACAGCGGTAGATCAGTTTACCAAGAACAAAAAAATAGATACATTTTACGAGACAAACACATAGATTAAAAGGAAAATATAATAAAAAACCGGTTACAGGAAATACTTGAATGGATAAATAAGTTTAAAAAAAAAAAAACTAATAGTACTAATAAAATAAAATAATTTAATGAATAAATACGTTAAAACACATAAATAGAGAGGTTAACATATTAAAATAAATAAAACAAAGAATAATCTCCGAGCTAATTCCCATGCAGGTGATGGTGTATGATGGAGTCCAAAATAATATTTTCCGCCAAGATCGCAATATCCCCGATGCTAACACCTAGGCCTTCAAAGAAGCCACTTGTTCTATCTGATATTGTTCCGCAAGATCCAAACCAGAGGCCTCTCACGGTGAACTCTCTCTCTCCGAAGGTCTCGCGGAATTTTTCATTTTTCATTTTGCGGAATTCACACAATCCTTCCCACCAGAGTTTAGTACTTTATCAGTTCTAAAAAAATTTTTTGTGAATGAAGAATTGATAAATAAAAATAGATGCTACTGCCTGGATTGTGTCGTTAGCTTATATGGCCCTTGTTTTAAAATCTACTACACGGACTGAATCGGGGATATTTCTAAATATCCCAAAATAAAAACTGCACAATCTCTGTTTACATACGTATATATTTTTTTTACTTTACTGTGAAAGGGTTCAGTATAAATATATAACTTATTGTTTGCTAATATTATTATTATTAAATGCTAAGACAGAACCGTCTACTAAGACCTAATTAATACAGAAGACACACGATAGCGAAGGTGGCCCCAGCGAACACCTACTTTACTGAAGGAAGGATAAGGAGATTTATGCTCCTTGCAGAGACTTCCGAGAGAGAGAACAGAGATTTACGAGTGATATATTTCATCGTTAAATGGCTTAATAAGCAACGGGCTTTTTGAGCGCTCTTACCTTGCCTTGTGCCTTGGCCGCTCAGCCCAACTTCTTCAAAGTACGAATGAAGTAAACACTATATCTATTTTTAATTCAACGAAAGAGATAGCTTGTCAATCAACGAATAAATACAGAGAAATCAATAGATGAGGGCTGAGGAGCCCTTAAATACTAAAAGAAAAAATACAAAGAAATATGAACAGTCATTATAAAAAATAATTATAGGTTACTTTCTCACTTTTATCAGTTGAACAATAAAAAAAAAGTGAATAAATAAAAAAGAGAAAAGAAAACAATGTAAAAATAATTAAGAATGATGTAATAGTTTACATTCATATTTACAACCATATTAATTTACAATTTTATGGGGTCTGAATGGGTAGGAAATGATTGAACAGGCAGGATTCAAAGGTGGGGAGGGTATTGGAGCGACGGATGTTGGAAGGGATGGAGTCCATAAGTATGAGGCTCTGATAATGAACGATTTTTCGAAAGCAGCGCTTCGGTGGGCTCTTGTGTATAAATCTGTAAACCGTGAACAGGTATTGCGGGAACGTATAGAGGATTTGAATTGAAGGAGCACGGAGATGTATGAAGGACGGCGGGATTGGATGACTTGGAAGATGAAAGATGCCAGGAAGTACTTACGACTGTAAGAAGGATAAAGCCACTTCAACTCTGCATAAAAACGGGAAACAGAGGCGTCCCTTGGGATCCCGAAGATGAATCGTACTCAGAAATTAATCAAACGTTTTAATTCTTCCTGTTTAATTCTTCGGACACTTTACACACTTGCTGAGAGGCTAATTTAAATTATTTAGCTTAAAATTTTAGTTTGTCAAAAATTTTTGTACAAAGTAGTTTTAATAGTTAATTGGAGTCCTATACTGCCACTGCCTAACCAAAGTTCTTCATTTTGTGGGACCGTCACTCAATGAAAAAAGTCAACGCCCCAGGCCGGATTCGAACCGGCACCGCCAATAGATATTAAAGTGGTAAGACTGTGTCTTAACCACTGAGCTATGGGTGGCCCAACTGTTCAAAGTAGATTCATATTTGTCTATAAATGACATTTATTGTTTAAATTGTTTGTAATATAATCCTATTAAATACTACTCACAATTAAAAAAAAAAAGGTAACAAGAATAATGAGGTGTAGATAGTTGACCATAAGTTTATAATTGGAGAAAATAATTGGGGGTACGATCAGCAAAACAGAACATAAATAAGTTTTCACCAGGATCCTCTGCTACAAGCTCCCAGATGGAGACCTGAAATTTAGCTCGAAACGGGCATGAATCAATAATGTTTTTGTTTATTTATGTACTTTTTGCTGATCGCGCCCTCCCCTCACCATCTTCTCCAATACATTAATAACAACAATAAAAGTAGTGCGACTAAAATTCAATTATGAAAAATGTATTAAATAAACAAAATTTGAAGCCAAAGTCTTTCTATTAAAACGATGATATTTCATTATTATAGGATTCATTATATTTAATATTCAAGTCATCCCACCAAATCTCTATAATTTGAATCATCAGAAACAAAACAATACAATTTCGTCATATATCAGTCGCATATGTTTTTAAAAACTAAAAAAAAATCCCAAAAACATTTTCTATTCCTTTGAAAATTCAAACCTCAAATTGAGGATCGTCCGTAGCTCAGATGGTTTGGTCCACGTCTATCGTTATGTGATCTGTGGGCAGCGCAGGTTCGATTCCGGCCTAGTGGCGTTGATTTTTTCATGTGGTGGTCCCACTAAATGAATGAATTGACCCCCCCACTATGAAGTTAGAATAGTTTGGTCACCTGTAGATAACTAGGCAAACATCAATTCCGCTGTGGATCGCCTAAGAAATGTAATATATCATTATTATATTTATAACGAGTTTAATTATTATTAGTAGAATTATTATACATTGAGTAATCAATCAATAAATGATAAAGTGTTAATTTTTTCTTCCTGTTGGACATTTTAAACACTTTTGATCTTTGTATTATTTACTTACAACTTTATCATGAATCTACCAGATAGCCTTATCTACATCAACGATCTGGTGTATTTTAAATTCATTGGTATTGATAAATACTGAGCTTTTTGGTTTTAGTTACTACTTATTAGGACCACAGCTTATAGACTTACGCACTTAATAACATCTAACAACCTTTGTCTCCGCCTCAAATTTATAATTTACAAAAGTATGCATAGACCGGCCCTCTTATATGGAGCATCTATGCTGGTTAATGGTTATCCACAACAGCGAAGAAAC
The DNA here is from genome assembly GCF_000696795.3 of Halyomorpha halys. Taxonomy (NCBI): domain Eukaryota; kingdom Metazoa; phylum Arthropoda; class Insecta; order Hemiptera; family Pentatomidae; genus Halyomorpha; species Halyomorpha halys. The sequence continues at coordinate 151,800 of NW_027114749.1, read as the reverse complement.
TCAATAGTTTTTGAGTAGTATTCTATGATGTATTGTGAAATATACGTGCGACAACTGACCATATCCATTTGGACTGCTGACATACAAGTATAATAGTTCAAGAGCCCAAGAGGAGAAAAAGACAGTTATCTCACACCAATTTTTGATTATTTTATTGAAAATTATCTATAATTACTAGCCACAATTGACGAGTCTGCCAAGAATAGGTAGGGGGAATAAAAAATGGCGGCTGTTTCAAAGCTATAAAAAAAAAATTTCATTCGGAGCACTATATCTTAAAAAGTAGGAACAACACTAGAAAACCTAAGAGAATGTCATTTAAAGAAGAGTAAATTTGCTAAATATGAGCCCTAATAGAGTTATTTACGTTAAATATTTTTCGAGATATAGCTTTTTAAAAAGCAACGATTCAGAAAAATGTTGTATGGGTCGTACTAAAAGATCAGTAGTTAGTGAATTTATTTTGAAAAATTTATATCTCAAAA
>NW_027114749.1:147225-149390 GCF_000696795.3 Halyomorpha halys | reverse complement strand
CTTATTATTGTCATGTAGATCAGTCTTTTGTAATGAGTAGGAAGTCTAGTAAGTGCTGTAATAGTCGGAATCTGCGTGCAGTTTCCTGTCTTTTCAGTCTTGTGTGAGGATTCCAGGTTAGTCGTTTGTCAAGGTGTAGTCCAAGATAACGAATCTGTTCTACAGGGGTAGGAGCCACATTATTAAAGTATACTGTAGGGCAGTGGGCAGGTTTACGACGAAGAGTAAATGTGATTTGATATCGTCCGATGGTTATTGTATCCACAAGCTGAGCCTTAGTTGATGATAGTCGACGAATTGAATGCAATTATATTCCGGGATATAAGTCAATGCACTCATGAGTATATTTTTGGTTATTGTTGTATTTTTTTTATTTTTCATATAAAGGAACATTAATTTGAAAATAGTAGCTTTTAATGTAATAAAATCCCTACAGTAGATTACAGAAGACATTAACTCCTAAATCATAGTAATTCCCTTTTCCCTTAGGAAAGTCATAAACCGCTGACCCATAGATCTCTCCGGACCCAAATATATTCCAGGACATTAAGAAAGGGGGAAGGGAATGAAGAACGGTCATGTAAAGAGGCTAAGGATGAGTGTGCAATGAAAAATGAAATAAAAACAGAGAAAGAAGAAGTAGAAAGGGGGGCAGTCATATAGTTATAAAGGAATGAACTATGGCAGTAAGGGGGGAAACAGAGGGGGGCACGGGGTTTGGCTAAATAAATAAAGCCCTCTCCTCTCTACTCTAATCTACCCTCTCTTCTTGTCTCTTATATTTATGTCAGGATAGGGCGGTCACTCATGACTCCTGTCTTCCTACGTTAGCTTCTTACTGCTTGTCTGCTACAAGCTTAAATCTTTTAGGAAGCTCAAAGTAAAAAAAACAAACTCATCATATTGAAAATTTAATAAAAATACATTGATAGCTTACTCTAATAATTTCAATTAACAGCGAATCCTAATATTGTCTAACCTTTAAATTCGGAGATGTGGTGTCACAAACATCAGTTAGCAATTAGACGTTCATATTCTAAGATTCCGTGATTCTATTTCTCAAAATACCCGTCAGCTCCTAATATGCTTTCTTGTATTCCTCCACTTCGGCTACGGATCCTTACTCTATGGAGAGCTATCTGCAGGACTAGAGTTGAGACTGAAGAGACTCATGAATTGCTTCGTAAGATTTATCTTTGGGTTCCAAGACACTTTCATGTCTCCCGTTGGTAGACTGAGTTGAAGTGGCTCTATCCAACCTCCCGAAGGCAATACCTCCTTGGTATTTTTTTATTCCAAGTTCTTAAAATCAAAAATTCTACCTACATCTTTGATCTCCTCACTCTTCGTTCATTCATCCACTGATTAAACACCAGATCCCAACCGATTGATTCTTATATGCCCTCCTATAGAACCGCCTCCTTCAGTAAATCCTTCGTCATACGTGCGACCTCCTTCTGGAATTCTCTTCCCATCTCCAAGCGCAAATTCTTATCCATTCTCTTCTTTAAACAACACCTATTCCTTCACTTACTAAGTTGAGTTGAATTGGCTCTATCCAGCCTCCCAAAGGCAATACCTCCTTGGTGTTAAAATCAAAAATCCTACCTATATCTTTGATCTCATCACTCTTCTTTTATCCATCCATTTATTGTTTATAAATCAAAATTGATGAATTATAATAAATTTTAACCTTTTCCAAAAACCATTTGTCGTCACCCTCTCACACGCTTTCTTTCTCTAAATATTTTCTACTTTTCGATTTTCATTTTTTACCAAACTCGTGACGTTTCCTCTTATATGTTTTTTTTTATATTTTTCTTATATCATTCATTTAACGTCTTTTTCAATTCGAAGTTTGGCCGTTATTGGCGCAGAATACCACTTGGCTAATGGATTTAAAGCTCACAGGTTCGTTTTATTCTCTTTTTTTCCCTAGCTTTATTTTACCACCCCTTCTTTTCTCAATTTTCCTTACCCATGTTATTAGTTATGTTCACCTGTTGTTATTGTTGTTTTAAAAATATATTTTTTTTCATCTTCATTTCTTTTGCTAAACTTTACTTATGAATAAAAAATAAAAAATAGGAATGAATAAAAACGAAGTTATATAATGCAAAGAAGTATGAACATATTAGTTATTAATAATTTAAAAATAGAAATAT
>NW_027114749.1:145783-147175 GCF_000696795.3 Halyomorpha halys | reverse complement strand
TAAACTTTACTTATGAATAAAAAATAAAAAATAGGAATGAATAAAAACGAAGTTATATAATGCAAAGAAGTATGAACATATTAGTTATTAATAATTTAAAAATAGAAATATGGAAAGAAAAAAAAGTAATTAGAGAATTTTTTTTTTCTATTCATTTCTTATATTATACTTAACTTATATTTTACCTCTTTATCAATTATCATTGTTACATGTATTTTCTTTCTCTCAGTTTTCTTTTTCTTTCCATATTTCAATTTTTAAATTATTAATAACTAATATATTCATACTACTTTGCATTGTATAACTTCATTTTTATTTAATTTCCTTAATTATTTTATTTTACCCACTTATTCAATTATCTATGTATACATCTTATTTTCCACTTCTCTCATCACTTAGTTTTATTAATACCATTTTGTAAAGTTATTCACTTTATGTCATTCTGTTTATATTTTATTTTTTATTTTCTGTATTCATTGGTTGTCATCTTATTCTGTTCTTAGCCCTGATGAACTCTAGCCGAAACGTTGGCACAATTAAATAGGTCACACCAACTTATTTGTGTTTCATTTTAACCACACCCCCAACCATCTTCTCCTCGTACAAGTCATCCACGGTTAACTATCCCCATAATTATGAATTCAAAATTGATGAAATAGTATTGTCTTTAAATTTAACAGACCTTCTGGTTTAAATGAGCCGTTTATTTTCAAAAGTCTATTTAGTCCTTAAATTGAGATATTTAAGGGTTTGTGTGTCAATTTATTTAAAAATATTAGGTTAGGGATACTAATGAGCCATACTGCTCAAGTTTATCTAAAGGTGTTACATTTATAGTTGCTATTAAAATAATGGCAATTATTAAATAAATAATATGCGTGTTCTTACCAAGAATGGAGTTAGGCCACTTTCAAAATTATGAACCAGGTTTGTTATAACATTTAAAGGAACCTAAGTCCATTCAACGTAATTTAAGATGCATCAAATTAAAAAAAAAAATACTCAGTTTATATTACATATCTTTACAACACTTCATAAACATAATTTATGCAATTCAATACATTTTTAATTACAAAACAATTGAATCCTTATCTACATTTATCCTAGTATCCTTTCTCGTCTTCCCCCACTTCAACTACGGTTCCTTGGTGTATTGAGGGCTATCTGGAGGACTAGAGTTGAGACTGAAGAGACTCATGAATTGCTTTGTAAGATTTATCTTTGGGTTCCCAAGGCGCTTTCATGTCTCCTGTTGGTACACCGAGTTGAAGTGGCTCTATCCAACTCCAAAAATCCCGAAGTCAATACCTCTTTGGTATTTTTCTATTCCAAGTTCTTAAAATCAAAAATTCTACCTATATCTTTGATCTTCTCACTCTTCGTTCATCCATC
>NW_027114749.1:140442-141985 GCF_000696795.3 Halyomorpha halys | reverse complement strand
ATTTTTTGTTTATTTATGTTGTTTCTTTGCTGACTGCACCCCCCGACCATCTTCTCCAATCAGTAATCTACTGTCAACTATATACACCTCATTAATGTAATTTCATTTTTATTACAGAAATAATAAGCAATTCTAAGCTTATAACATAGGTTTTAAGTAAAATAAATTTGGTAAAGTGTTTTTCTCTTTGAATAGTATGATAAAAGTATGTTGTTTTTTTAAATATTTTATATTTTTATCTAGAGAGAAATATCTATTTCAATTTCAAAAGAGCATTCACATAAATAAAATATATATTTATATACGTATATCAAAGACAAAGTTTTTATTTCTCTCTGAACTTTCATTTAATTTTATAGGACAAAAAAAAATCATTTGATTTCTTTTTAGTAGAAAAAATTCTTTTCATTTTGTTCAGAGAAGGAAGAAAACGAAAGAGTTCTCGGAATCTTTTATAACCTAACCTAATATTCTCTCTTTTTTGGAGAGGAGAATTGCATCATTTCATTTTTTATTTTGTTTTTGTTTCCTCTCCTTGCGGAAAATATAATCATTCACTTGTTATTCGATTTTTATTTTTTACTTTCACTTACCTATATATGGAATATATAGTGAGGTAAAGTATTTCGATCGTGCAAAATTTTGAATTCGAGTTCTTGATGGAAATTCATGTTTTTAGGTCCACTGAGGTCAACTCAACATAAATACCTAGTCTCGCAAATTAAATAACATAAAAATCAGTGAAGATTAAATTGACTTTATTCTAACATATTTAGAAGAACTACATGTTACTTTCACTGTTACAGAGTGTCTCTCTTCTTACTTAGCTATCTAGTCTAGGAAATATATATGTACACTTGAGAAGAGGGGGTAGGAAGAATAGTGAAATAGGAGAAGGGGTTTGGACCAATCAGATAATTTAGGAAATAAGGCGGAGCCTAGAGAGCCTATGAAATTAGATGTAAATATCTGGGAGGAGGAAAAAGGCGTGACTAGAAGCAGGATGTGAGATTTCCAAAAAATTGGGGTAAGAGTCATGATCTTGTGAGAGCTAACTTTCATGTGTTAAACATAAAATAGTTAGACTGATGCAAGTCCTTTGTGAAATGACATCATGTACCTGCCTAAGTGTCAGCCCTTGCTATTGATACAGGATACTAAGGGCTGTTAGAAGGGTCTCTGGGGCCTTCTTAGAACCTAGTCGTTTTTATTGGGTTCCTTTTTCTATAAAATTGTAAGAGAATGTGGACATATGCAACCATATGTCTAAAGTGACATAGGTTCAGTTGGGAAAGGGGCAATTATTTAAATTTATAATACCGGTTCCTTAACACGCAAAAGAGACTGTTTGTCGGCCAAGCTCAAAAACAAAAATTCGTACGAAAATTTAATTATATATTTAAGACGATTGTGTGCCTAAGATGTGACAGCAAGATTCTCGTTAAGAAGGACTGAGACACTATATAGGATCGATTTTCCATATTTTTTCGATTTTCTCGAAAACAACTCAAACTATTTTGAAAAACTGACATTGCGAAATGGC
>NW_027114749.1:131138-136037 GCF_000696795.3 Halyomorpha halys | reverse complement strand
GGACTGAGACACTATATAGGATCGATTTTCCATATTTTTTCGATTTTCTCGAAAACAACTCAAACTATTTTGAAAAACTGACATTGCGAAATGGCGGAGTATCTCGTTCCACTCAACAACCTACTCAAGAAAGGCTACAACAACTGTATTTACATAAAAATACAACATTCAAATTTTATGTAAGATCAAAATGGATTGATACTGGCATGTAGAGAAACTACGAATAGGTAGAACTTTTATAAAATTTCTATATTAGAAATTCTCGTGGCCATCTTACTTTCAGGTACCTCGGTGGATTTTCAGGAATAGAAGAATAAGCAAGGTCAAAAACTAGAGGGTTTTGGTGGTTAGGGAGTTTATAATGGAAGGAGTGATATCTGGTTCGGGCTAGACCAGTTACCTATGGAACATTAAGGTCTTTATAAATGATTTTGTTTGTGATAAAGTAAGGTGCATTGAGGATTTTAGATTGTAAGGATTGTGTACGAGAGGAATTCGAAGGTTTAGTGGAGCCCCAAAACTCAACTCCATATGTCCAGATTGGCCTTATTACAGTCACGTAGATCAATCTTTTGTAATGTGTTGGAAGTGTTGACAGTTTGTCTAGTAAGTGCTGTAGTAGTCGAAATCGACTTACTGTTTCTTGTCTTGTGTGAGGATTCCAAGTTAGTCGTTTGTCCAGATGTAGTCCAATTTAGCGGATCGGTTTTAGAAGGATAATAGTACAAAAGCCAAAAGAAGAAAAATAGCAGCTATCTCACCCCAATTTATGATTACTTAATTGAAAACTAGATATAATTACAAAATTGATGAGTCTGCCAAGTACAGGTAGGGAGAATAAAAAATGGTGCCTGTTTCAAAACGATAAAAAAAATTAATTTTTATTCAGAGCATTATATCTTACAAAGTAACACAAGAAAATCTAAGAGAACATCATTTAAAGAAGAGTAAATTTTCTAAAACCTGATCCCTAATAGAGTTATTTACGTTAAATAGTTTTCGAGATATAAAAATGCAATATTTCATAAAAATGTATGGAATGTACTGAAATACCGGTAGTTGAGAAATCTATATCTCAAAACCATTTGACGTACAGATGTCTATTTGCACTCAAATTAGAGCTAGTTTAATGGACTATAAAGACGTTTATGATCTTTACCTTCGTAGGAATAGTAGTTTTCATGATATTTGCTAAAATAAATTGATTTATAGTTGTTCAGACAAATTTTCTTATTTTAAAACTACTGCCTCAACGAAAATACGTGTCATAAACTACTTTATAGTAAGTTAAACTTCCTTTATTTTGAGTGCTGACAGACATTTGTAGGTCTTATGGTTCTAGACATATATTTTTAAAAAAATCAAACATTTTATGCGAAAAACTATAAATTAACATTTTGTGAATTTATTTTATCAAATATCATAAAAACTACTACTCGTGCAAATATAAAGATTATAAACTATTTTATGGTAAAATAAGGAAGATTTAATTTAAGTGCTTACTAACATCTGTACGGTTTCTGAAATAATGTTTTCGTAAATCAAACGTATTGTCTAAACAACTATAAATCAATATATTTTAGCTAATATCATGAAAACTACTATTCCTACGAAGGTAAAGCTCATAAATTACTTTATAGTACATTGAATTAGCTTTAATTTGAGTGCTAATAGACATCTGTACGTCCCATAGTTCCTGAGATATTGATTTATCAACATAAATACACTACTAATCTTTCAGTACATTTTTATGAAATGTTGCTTCTTAAAAAATTATATTTCGTGAACCATTGAACGTAAATAGTTCTATTAGGGTTAATATTTACTCAGCTTTAAATAATGTCATCTTTAGTTTTATAGTATTGTTTGTAATTTTAAAGATATAGAGGTCTGAATGATTTTTTTTTTTAACGTTTTGAAACAGCCACCATTTGTTATATATTAGTTATTCCCCTAACTATGCTTGGCAAAATCATCAATTTACACTATTAATTTTAATTTTTTTTCATTAAGGTAATAAAAAATTGGTGGTGAAATAACCGCCTTTTTTCACCCCACTCTTAACATCATTGCCTTATTTTATATTAAAAAAAAATGTATTCCTTCAAACTTTACAGCTATGATTTCTTTAATATTCAACTTTCGTAACACTTATTAGACCGTCGATAAAAAAGAGAACTTTGAAGGTGATAATAACTTTTTTTTAAATAAAAAAATTAATATATTTCAAAAAGCTGTATGTATGATAAACGAGACTGTATTGTACAAAATAAAAAAAGAGCATGTTACGAGAAAGTAAGTCAATACAGTTTTTAATTAAGTTTTTTCTTTTTTTTTTTTTTAATAAAGAGCTTATTAAAAATTTATTCATGCCTAAATTCCGTGTAATTAATGTTACTAATTGATAGCGAGTTTTATTTTTTTAGTCAATATAGAAATTTCTATTGGAGATAGAACTTAGCAGATGTTCCATTGCCATGATTTAAAGTAGCTATTTTCCTTATTTCTTTGTCCGCTTTTACAATTCATGAATAATTTATAAATGTTTTAATCTTAAATGGCTTTATAAACTTCAATTCCTTTACAATCTATTTAAACTTTTAGATGAGTAATATAAACTGTCGTCCTTCGGATTCGATTATTTATAGATAAAAAAAATAACTACTGCAAATCATTACTAAATGGATTATTATTTATTTATTATGTCAATAAGTAATAACAAATAAATTTTCTCAGAAAAAGTAAATATTCTTTCTCTTATTTAATTATATGCGGCAGCGGTAGCAGCGTGGCAACGCGCCAGTCTACAAACTCAAAGGTTGTCAGATCGAGTCCTGGTCCCGCCCGGGCTTTTTTCAAGCATAAAATAATACAAAAACTCACTCACAAACTCCCGCCAGGCATTTGTGAGGCCCTTTAGCCAATGGGTGGCACTCATAAAAAAAATAGAAGTGGAAGTGACGAACCCGCCCTACGAATAAACCAGGTCAAGAAACGCGGAATGTATTTCCTAATACATTCCTTGGTCTGTCACCCATATAATAATAATAATACCTAATTTATGAAATATATAATAACAGTGCAACATTTTTAATTCGAGTTTTTAACAAAAAAAAAAAAATACGTTTATAGGTCTCACGAAATGTGAATGTTGTCAGTTGAGCTCAAAAACGAAAAGTCGAAAGATATTGTAATAATCTTTTTCTATAAAATCGTCCTGCCGGGTGTGCCATTTTATAAAACACCTTTTTACACTCACTTACCGATATATGGAATATATATTAAGGAGAAGAATTGCAATCGTGGAAAAATTCAAATTCGCGTTTTTGATTTAAAAAATACGATTTTTGGTCCCCTGAGCCACAGGAAGTGTGAATGTGGCCAGTTTAACTCAAAAAATAAAATTTGTACGAAACTGTAATAAACATTTTCAATAAAATCCTGCCGGATGTGTCACTTTATGAGATTGATTTTTACTTTTACTTAACGATATATAGAACATATAGTAAGGAGATGCTTCTGGTATTGTGATCGTACAAAATTTTGAATTCGAGTAAAAAAAAAAAAAAAAAAGTTTTTAGGTCAACTAAGTCCCGCGAAATGTTAAAGTTTAGACAGTTTGCCTAGTAAGTGCTGTTATAGTCGAAATTGACGTGCAGTTTCCTTTCTTTTCAGTCTTGTGTGAGGATTCCAGGTTAGTCGTTTATCCAGATATCCATGATAGCAGATCTGTTCTACAAGGGTAAGAGCGACATTATTAAATGGTACTGTAGGGAAGTCGGCAGGTTTACGACGAAGGGTAAAGGTGATTATATAGGATTTATTTTCTGAAGGGTTTAAATGTCAATTTTTCCAAAAAACATAATCATAATCTTAAGTAGTTTTCCATATCACAGCCCTCGAAGAATGGCGTCATAATTGGAGGATTAAAATAAATCCCATTAAATCACCTTTACCCTTCGTCGTAAACCTACCGACTGCCCTGCAGCATCTTTTAATAATGTTGATCTTACCCCTGTCGAACGGATCTGCTACCTTGGACTACATCAGGACAAACGATTAACCTGGTATCCTCACACAAGACTGAAAAGACAGGAAACTGGAAGTCGTTCCGACTATTATTGTACTTACTGGACAAACGTTTTAAACTCCCGATTGATTATAAAAGACTGATCTACATGACTGTAATAAGGCCAATTTGGACATACGGAGTTGAGATTTGAGGCTCCACTAAACTTTCGAATTCCTCTCGTATCCAATCATTGCAATCCAAAATCCTCAATGCTCCTTACTTTGTCACAAATAAAATCATCCATAAAGACCTTAATGTTCCTTATGTAACCGATCTAGTCCGAACCCGATACCATTCCTTCCATTATAAACTTTCTAACCACCCAAGCCCACTAGTTTCTAACCTTGCTTCCTCTCTTCTGGCAATCTTTCGAGGCAGCAGAAAAAAAGATGGCCACGAGACCTGCTAATGTAAAACTTCATTAGAGTGCTACCAATGGGTAGTTTCGCTGCTCTCTTGTAACACTATATTAACTGAGATCAAATTTACTAAATGTATTATAATGTACAGTTGTAAATAGCAATAAATAAATGAATAAAATAAAAAAGTACTTTTAAATTCGTTTATTTGAAAAAACAGTTTGAATTTATAGAACAACTAACGGAAAAAAATAAAATCATCAATTTGAACGGAAAAAAATCCGATATTTTCTGATTGCATTAGGCCTTCGTTATATTTTGCTAAAGTGTTGTATTCTTGGAAGGAACAAAAATTATAGTCTTTTGAGTTGTCATCTTTGTTTCAATCTGACAGGTTCGACACTGGTTCGGCTCGTTCCCAAGTACTTGCTAAACTGGATACAGTCCATCACGCCGGAATCCGAATCG
>NW_027114749.1:129011-131088 GCF_000696795.3 Halyomorpha halys | reverse complement strand
ATGATAGTCGACGAATCGAACTTTTTTGTATTTTTCATATAAAGGAACATTAATTTGAAAATAGTAGCTTTTAAAGTAATAAAATCCCTACAGTAGATTACAGAAGACATTAACTCCTAAATCATAGTAATTCCCTTTTCCCTTAGGAAAGTCATAAACCGCTGACCCATAGTCGGCAGGTTTACGACGAAGGGTAAAGGTGGTTTGATAGGGTTTAAATATCGATTTTTCCAAAAAACATAATCATAATCTTAAGTACTTTTCCATATCACAGCCCTCGAAGAATGGCGTCATAATTAAAGGATTAAAATAAATCCCAACAAATCCCATTAAATCACTTTTACCCTTCGTCGTAAACCTACCGACTGCCCTGCAGCATCTTTTAATAATGTTGACCTTACCCCTGTCGAACAGATCTGCTACCTTGGACTACATCAGGACAAACGATTAACCTGGTTTCCTCACACAAGACTGAAAAGACAGGAAACTGGAAGTCGTTCCGACTATTATTGTACTTACTGGACAAACGTTATAAACTCCCAATTCATTACAAAAGACTGATCTACATGACTGTAATAAGCTTTGAGGCTCCACTAAACCTTCGAATTCCTTTTGTATCCAATCATTGCAATCCAAAATCCTTCGTAAAATCCTCAATGCTCCTTACTTTGTCGCAAATAAAATCATACATAATGACCTTAATGTTCCCTATGTAACTGATCTAGCCCGAACCAGATATCATTCATTCCATTATAAACTTCCAAACCACCCAAGCCCACTAGTTTCTAACCTTGCTTCCTCTCTTCTGACAATCTTTCGAGGCAGCAGAAAAAAAGATGGCCATGAGACCTGCTAATGTAAAACTTCATTAGAGTGCTACCAATAGGTAGTTTCGCTGCTCTCTTGTAACACTATATTAACTGAGATCAAATTTACTAAATGTACAGTTGTAAAAAGCAATAAATAAATTAATAAAATAAAAAAGTACTCTTAAATTCGTTTATTTGAAAAAAACACTTTGAATTTATTGAACAACTAAAGGAGAAAAATAAAATTATCAATTTGAACGGAAAAAACTCCGATATTTTCCGATTGCATTAGGGCTTGGATATATTTTGCTAAACTGTTGTATTTTTGGAAGGACCTAAAATTATATTCTTTTGAGTTGTCATCTTTGTTTCAATCTGACAGCTCTGACGAAGCCCGGCAAAGTGGGACGAAACGTAGGTTAACAATAAATAGTTTTTTGTTACTATTTTGATACTTTCATTGACAGCCTCCAGAGCCCTGTTTGATAATGAAAGCTAACAGTATTATTTGATAGTACAAGTGTAGAAACTAGTGCGGTAATAATACTAATACTTACTTTTTTCATGATAGGGATGATTATTAGTGATATTACAGGAATTAAAAAATACTAAAGTACAAGTTACTATTTTACAAGTCTATGTAATTGAATTAAGATAAATCTACAAGACTAATGGTATTAGTTTGTACTTTATTATGAAACAGGGCCCTGGACTATCTTCCTACAATCTACTTCATATGGTCAACTATCTTCTCCCAATAAATTCATATTTCTTTATTAGTTTTATCAAATCTTGTATCCTTTTTTGCCTCAACACTTTTTATTTCAACAGTCCAACGTTTCGGCCATTTCAGCCATCCTCAAGAACATCTAAATATTTAACAGCTTATATTATATATTCATTTGTAACACTTATAACAACAACATCACTAATAATATAACATGCCTTTAATTATAAATTCTTCCTCACATTAAAATTAAAAATTTCTTTTGCAGGCTATTCTGCCCAAGTCATTCATTAATTATAATTTAAAAACTATATTTTTAACATATTTGACATATTTTTTTTATTTAAAATCATAAATATTTAAATCTTCTTATTTTAAAATTATCCACCAAATCACTACCATATACACATTAATAAAAATTCATATTTGTTATTTCTACATCGAAAACACTGCAATAAAAGTTTTTACAGACGTCTTAAAATATTTTCCTATTTTTTTTTATTACTTTTTTTTTTTTTTTTACCAATATCTCAGAAATAGC
>NW_027114749.1:127763-128243 GCF_000696795.3 Halyomorpha halys | reverse complement strand
AACGTCGGCATAAAATAAATATGGTTTTGTTTATTTACGTTGTTCTTTGCTGACCGCACCCCCCGACAAACGTCTCCAATCATTAATCTACGGTCAACTACCTACACCTCATCTCTATTTTTCATTTTATATGTGTCTCCTGTACTTTTTTAACCGTATATTTTTCATCTTCTGGCACGAAAGAGTGTGGAAGTCCATAGCCTCGCGCGATGTACTAAGGAAATACATACATGCGTCTCTTGACATTTGGTGGGTTTCGTTGGGGTGCCTGTTTTTATGAGTGCCACCCATTGGCTAACGGGCTTCACAAATGCACAGCCGAGGAGGGGGGGGCTGCGAGTGAGTATTTTGTAATTATTTGCCTGAAAAAATCCCGGGTATATCTGAGCTCGAACTCGCAGGTAGACAAGCGCGTTGTCACACTGCCACCATCGCTCCCTTTTAACCGCTTACGTAATTTTCTATTCTTATTATTGTTTA
>NW_027114749.1:123927-125075 GCF_000696795.3 Halyomorpha halys | reverse complement strand
ATGATTTGATTTGTGACAAAGTAAGGAGCATAAGGATTTAATGAAATTTTATATTAATACTATTTTATTTCCTTCCTTTTATTTGTATATAATTTTCTTTTCATTTATTTTTACATAATAATTTGTCACTTCTTGATAATCTAATCTACCACCCCTTCTTTTCACAATTTTCCTTACCCACGTTATTAGTTATGTTCACCATACATTATTATTGTTGTTTTCTAAATAATTTTATTTTTTTCTTCTATTTATTTCTTTTGTTAAACTTTACTTATATTTTGTTGAAATTAATTACTTGTTCTATATTTAAATATGACGTGTTTATCTTGTTTTTATGTAATTTGAACAAGTTTGTTTCATTAGTGTTGGTCTGAGCTGAATGTACTATGTGGTGTTAGCTGAGGTTTCGTAAATATGTTTCTAATAAAAAGAGAAATGTTAATTAATATTCTGGGAATATTCAATAGGGGAGAATAACCACACGAAACTGTCTAAAAAACCCGAGTATATCTTTTTTTTATTTTTTTTTTTTCCTCTCTCCCCTCTAATCCCCTCTACGAGACCGGATCCAATTTTAAATTTGATGCGCCCCTTCTCCACTCCAGACCATATATTGACTGGAATCTTATTTGGAGGGCCCGGATATAAATAAGATTACCATCCCAGGGGTGTGAGGGGACGGTCGCCTGTTTGGATTCCATCAAAGCTCTGAGGTCACAGGGTCCAAAGTCCAAAGCCCCTTTGCGTCCGATGTCCCTTTGGCCCCTTCGCTGCGGACAGGTCAATCGTGATGATAATTGGTCCCCAGCCACCTTGATATCTGATCCAGGAGAGTATATCATCCTCCAGGCAGGAGGGATCTTTCAATAATAAATTACACATAAATGGTAATAAACATTATATATGTGTATATATAGTTGACCGTAAAGATTTAAATATAAGAAGATGGTCAGGGTTGCGGTCAAAAAAAGAACAAATAGTTTAAAACTACTTTAATGTCCGACGTTTCGCCCCACTTTGCAGGGCTTCATCAGGGTTGTTCAAAGCGAACGATTGAACAGTTAATAAACATTATATGCTACCTAGTATGAAGTTTTAACAAATTAAATTTATTTATAGGAAACACTAGGCTGATTCTTTTTAAATTT
>NW_027114749.1:119518-120344 GCF_000696795.3 Halyomorpha halys | reverse complement strand
ATTATACTATTTTATTGAGCCAACGTTTCGCCCCACGTTGCAGGGCTTCGTCAGGGCTAAAAAAGATACAAACACTATAATTACAAAAAGGAAAATAAAAAGTACATCGCGCGAGGCCTTGGACCTCAATGGTCTGTCGCGGCAATAATAATAATAAATTTCTAATCCATTACCAAAGACTGATCTACATGACTATAATAAGGCCTATCTAGACATACGGAGTTTAGCTTTTAGGGCTCCAAAAACCTTCGAATCCTTACTTATCCTAAAGTCCTTAATGATACTTACTTTGTCACAAATCAAGTCATCCATCAGGACCTCAATGTTCCATCTGTTGGCGATCTAGGCCAGAAACATAAACCAATCATTTCAACTTCCAAGCTTCGTGTAGATTGTTTGAGTAATCTTGAAGTTACTTCTATTTCCTTATCATATATTTTTATTATATAATAATATTTGCCGCTATAAACTAAATAAACATATTAAACAAGTAATTAATAATTATTTTATTCAGGGTGACTACCTTATACGAGGAAGGACTGATCTGACAGCAAACTTAACCCTAGTGAAGACCTGAAAAGGTTGAAACTTCACCATATAATAAGTAGTTATTGCCACTTTTATACATGTATTTTAATACCATTTGAATAATCTCGTTCTTGAAAAAAAATATTAATTTGAAATATATCGACAACTCTATTAAAGATTCTAAACTTCAAACTTCTGCTTCTCAATTCTCAAGTTCATTTTCTAAAGAAATGAAAGAGAGTTTTCCGCTCGCACGAAAGAAATTTCCTCATATGTTCACTCAAGTTTGAAAGATAGA
>NW_027114749.1:105237-119468 GCF_000696795.3 Halyomorpha halys | reverse complement strand
CAACACAAATAGTAGATAATTATACTATTTTATTGAGCCAACGTTTCGCCCCACGTTGCAGGGCTTCGTCAGGGCTAAAAAAGATACAAACACTATAGTTACAAAAAGAAAAAAAAAAAGTACATCGCGCGAGGCCTTGGACCTACACGGTCTTTCGCGCCAATAATAATAATAAATTTCTAATCCATTACCAAAGACTGATCTACATGATTATAATAAGGCCTATCTAGACATACGGAGTTGAGCTTTTGGGGCTCCAAAAACTTTCGAATTCTACCCGAATCCAATCCTTACAGTCCAAAGTCCTTAATGATCCTTACTTTGTCCCAAATCAAAGAAGGACCTCAATGTTCCATATGTTGTCGATCTAGGCTAGAAACATATACCAATCCCTTCAACTTCCAAGCTTCGTGTAGATTCTTTGAGTAATCTTGAAGTTACTTCTATGTCCTTATCATATATTTTTATTATATAATATTATTTGTCAATATAAACTAAATAAACATAATAAACAAGTAATTAATAATTATTTAATTGAGGGTGACAACCTTATACGAGGAAGGTCTGATCTCATAGATAACCCTAGTGAAAACCTGAAAAGGTTGAAACTTCGCCACATAATAAGTAGTTATTGCCACTTTTATACATGTATTTTAATACCATTTGAATAATCTCGTTCTTGAAAAAAAATATTGATTTGAAATATATCGACAGCTCTATTAAAGATTCTAAACTTCAAACTTCTGCTTCACAATTCTCAAGTTCATTTTCTAAAGAAATGAAAGAGAGTTTTCCGCTCGCACGAAAGAAATTTCCTCATATGTTCACTCAAGTTTGAAAGATAGAATTTTTTACAGGAAATTAAATTTCTTTCACAAGACAAAATATATGAATGTCGTTTTCTCATTAGGCTGGAAAAATATATCATTTCTCGCTCACATTTCCCTTCAATTTGATCTTAGAAATGTTTTCCACTTTATTACTTTTTCATAAAAAAAAATATCAGAAAATGGCAAATAATTTATTTATAATCTTAATACTTTCTTGAGACTTGATTAATATTGTTTAAATAAATAAAATTTTATCCTTTTTAGCCTCAAAACATTTTTTATTCCTTTGTAATGCTAACGTTTCGGCCAATTCAGCCATACTCAAAGACAATCTATCACAAACAGCTTTCATTACATATATGATCTTCAACAAGTCTAAAAAATATTATTAATAGATTATCTGACTTTTATATAATTTGAAAACCAAATCATTTATACAGGCTATTTTGCCCAGTCATTTATATCAGCCCACAAATTACCCTATGAGACATTAAATCATTAGGGAATTATATAATTTTGTTAATAACCAATTCTTGGGTTATTTCTAATTACCTAATTAGTCAATTATTCATATTAGATTAAAAATTAAAACTATTTATTACAGTCAATCTTCTTTGTTAAAATTTATCACAAATTACTTAACAAAGTATGTTTCAATCCTTCTGCAATAGTTTTCATTTTTTTTTTAATTTAAAAATTAATAAATGAAAATAAAATCTAATCTGCTCAATCACATAAAGGTCAGAGGTACTTTGAAAGGAAGTACTGTTTCTTGAACTACGGTTGTACATGGAGATGACTTATTCGTGATTACATTCAACATCATAGATTGATAAGTACGCTGCTCATGCAACCCGATATCTATGAAAAATAAAGCATTTCTATTTGCACTATCTGCTATTAATCTATGGAGATTTATTCGGGATGCCAGGATAATCGGTGAAGGCAATTATCCAAAAATAAGTTAATTAATTAATTATATATTGAGTCCTAAAAAACTATTATTATAATTCGATACTTTTCCAAAGGCTGTATGTGTGTTTACCAGTTTACCAATTAAATACCTTTATATTTATAAAATGTTGTTACCACTAATTATATAGCATAATAAAGAGTGGTATATTGGTTTTATAATAGTATATAAACTACATAAAGAAACTAAGTATTTATTTACAATTTGTTATTATGATTAAAATGATTCTGATATAGGTTGCCATAAAATATAGATTATTACATGATTACTTATTGGTTAATTTTATACTTATAGCTGCTGATGCCGTGGGATGTAGTGCCGTAGGTGTCGTTCATAAGCGATGTCCAGGTCTCGTGGCCTTTCTCACGACTTCGTCTGGTCGAAGTGCATCTTCCATGCCTGCCTCCTGACTGTCTAAGCCTTCCTCTTGAGTGTCTCCGTCTGCTCCTGCAATGCCTCTTTTTCCTGGCCTTGTTACCCTACTCTTTTTCTCCCACTTCCCTTTTTAGGGCGTTACCTTATTTTTGGAATCTCTTCTCACATTGGTCATCGATGACCGAAGACTCCCGAGGCAGGCGTCCCCCTCCTCAGGGCCGAGGATGTGTAAAAAAAGTTTGACATGTCCAGGAAGGGCCTGCACCTGGTTAATTTGATTTTGGTCCCTCGTCACAATCTGTCATTTTGTGTTTTGACACATAAAGATTAGCCAATCTAATTTTCTCAGGGGCCTCTGGTAATGTGACAAACTTAATACAGATGTTTTCATATTCGGGGACGTTACTAGGACTAGGTATAGGGGCAGATGACGAAACACCTTATTAATACCCCGGATTGTCAAAATGTCAATACATAACATATCATTAATTAAATAAATCTGAACCACTACAATCCATGAAGAGTCCGGGGTTCAGGGATTTTTAAGTACTGTTTCTAGACCAACTGTTGTGCAAGCAAGTGATTTGGTCAGAATCCTGCTCAATTGAAAGATTTTTTCCCGATTAAAGGTACCCACTTTATTAGGCTGGCTAGGCCCTGAAATGCTCCCGAATCCACAGTATTGATTCCTGACCACGATAACAGAATAAATAATTTTTTTAAATATCTTTATTGAAATTTACAACTGCATATTATATAATACATTCAGTAAATTTAATCTTAGGTAAAATGGAGTGTTACAGGCGTGTAGAGAAACTACCCATTGCTAGCACTCTAATGACATTTTACATTAGCAGGTCTCGTGGCCACCTTCTTTTCAAGCACCTCGGAGGATTGTCAGGAATGGAAGAGGATGTAAGGTTAGAAACTAGGGTGTTTGGGAGTTTATAATGGAAAGAGAGATCGGTTACATTGGGAACATTAAGGTCTTTATGTATGATTTTATTTGTGACAAAGTAAGGACTATTGAGGATTTTACGAAAGGAGCCCCAAAGCTCAACTTCGTGTACAGGGGTAAGATCAACATTATGAAAGGAAGATAGTAGGGCAGTTGGTGAGGATAAAAGACAAAGGTGATTTGATGGGATTTGTTGGAATTTATCTTAATCCTCCAATTACGACACCATTCATCGGCGGTGATATGGGATCAGAGAGTTTGGGATACAATTAATGGGTTATTATTAACTGCGAGCACATTGGTGTCATCGGCATATGTGGTGAGGATAGTGTTAGAATTTATTGGAGTGTCAGCTGTATAGATGGTGAATAAATAGTACTTAATGAAAACAAACTAGTTGTACGTAATATGGTTGTTATGATAGGTTATGCTATGTATCGGTCTTTTGACAATCCTGGGTATTATTAAGGTGTTTCGTGATCTGCCCCTATACCTGGCCAGGTTGCCAGCTTTTAGCGTCCCCGGATATGAAAACATCTGTATTAAGTTTGTCACATTACCAGAGGCCTCTGAGAAAATTAGATTGGCTAACTGTTAAGTGTTCTAACAAAAATTACAGATTTGACGAGGGATCGCAATCAAATTAAGCAGCTGCAGGCCCTTCCTGGAAATGTCAAACTTTTTTACACATTCTCGGCCCTAAGGAGGGGGACGCCTAATCAGAGAGGAGATTTAAAAATAAGGTAACGCCCCAAAATGGAATTGGGAGAAAAATACAGTGGAAATTTAGAAGAGCCAGACGGGGACACTCAACAAGAAGGCTTACACGGGGGAGGACCACAGTCAGGAGGCAGGCATGGGATATGCACTTCGACCAGACAAAATCGTGAGAAGGACCACGAGACCTGGACATCTCTTATGAAACAGAAGACACCTACAGCACCACATCCCACGGCATCAGCAGCTATAATTATAAATTAACTAATAAGTAATCATGTTACAATCGATATATTATGGCAACCTTTATCTGAATCATTTGAATCATTTTAATTATAATAACAAATTGTAAATAAATACTTAGTTTCTTTATGTAGTTTATATACTATTATATAACCCAATATACCACCTTTTATTATGCTATATAATTAATGGTAACAACATTAGATAAATATAAAGGTATTGAATTGGTAAATTAGTAAACACACAAACAGCCTTTGGAAAGGAATCCAGTAAAAATAATGGAATCCAATTATAATAATAGTTTTTTGGACAAAATTTATAATCAATTAATTAACTTATTTTTGGATAATTGCCTAGTAAATCTCCATACCATACATAGTACATTATACCTACATAAGGATATTAGGTAACATTACTTTTTAGGTATTATTAGTAATTAATTTTAGCGCAACTCCAATAAAAATAAACAACAATAAAAGTTACGAAAACACTTAATAAAGAAGAAGAGTTGAGTTGAACAATAGACACCATCACGAAGCCGCAAATAGTTGCCTGTTGTCCAAGTTCGGTCTTTGCATAAATACTCTTTACGACCTACTAATGTTCCGTCTTCAGAGGAATGGCATTCTTTCCAGGCCATCAGGGTATTTGCTGCTGGAAAAAAAAAGTTAATGGACTAAGCCTATGTTCTGTTTAAGTCCTTTAGATATTACAAGACTCTAACAAAAGATCGTTAAAAGCAATAAATCACCAGTACACTTTACTGATAAATATATACTCATAGTTTAATGAGTTTGTAGGTATCCAATCTAAATAAATATTAACAAATCGATGGCACCAAGCCTTCATGGTTAGTAAGCAGTATCTTTACGCAAAATTATACAAACTAAGAATAATTTAATTAATAATTCATTTAAAAAATAAGTAAATATAATTTAAAATACCTTTCTTGCTCACCCTTTAAAGGAATCTATTAATAAAAGATGGCAGGCAATGTGGGATGAAAGTCCACCCAGTTGTGAAGACCTGGATTACATCAACCCGAAGTAGACGCCGTGAAGAAGTAGTGATCACCCGACTCAGAATAGGACTTACCCGATTGACACACATCCACCACATAACAGGAGAAGCACCTCCAAAATGTTCGAAATGTAATAGCAATCTGACCGTCAAACTCATTTTTTAATGATGTCACTATCCATCAACTCTGAACCAGTTAGAGATACCAACAAATGTCCCAATGGCGTTGAGAAACGACGAATCTGTAATTGTAAAAGTCATTAAATTCATCCATCAGACTAACTTAATAACCAGCCTTTAATTATTATAATTATCTATTTAACTTGCCTTATTTTTAAAATTAGAACACAGATATCTGCTTTTCACCATCCTTTCCAATATCGTAACGATTATTAAACAAATTAGAATTGCCACGAATTTAATTATAATTGGTGCGGATCAGTACACCATACCAAAGCTATGACTAAAACAACTAGGCCTTACCAAAGCCAACAACCAACGGGCGTTGATGACCAGGCTGTTAAACGCCCTTTCAAAACTAACAAACAAACAAACAAATACCTTTCTATATATTTACAAAATAGGTAGAAACTTTTTCGAGAAAATTCAAAAAATCTTATAAATCGATTCTATAAAGTTTCATTTCCAGTATCGATTTTATGGAATACTTTCCAGTCACATACCAAGCGCTCTTCAATGAGGATAAGCCTATTTGATAATAAACACAATCAACTTCTCATCTATTAACTCAGTTTAATCAAAATCGTTCGAGCCCTTGTGGAGAAAATCGAAAAAATGTGAAAAAAATCGATTCAATAAAGTTGTATTCTCCGTTAGTCGATTTTATCGAACAATTT
Organism: Halyomorpha halys; assembly: GCF_000696795.3. Classification (NCBI taxonomy): domain Eukaryota; kingdom Metazoa; phylum Arthropoda; class Insecta; order Hemiptera; family Pentatomidae; genus Halyomorpha; species Halyomorpha halys. The sequence continues at coordinate 113,495 of NW_027114749.1, read as the reverse complement.
GCTGTCACATGTCAAGCATAAACCTGCCTTAAAAAAATATTTTCAGTTTCGTTCGATTTTTAATTTTTGAGCTAGACTGACTACACACACATAAACACCATTTTGCGAGACTGAGTTACTGCGAGAACCAGATTTCCAAATTTTACATGTTTTATAAATAGTTAAGTTGGAAGTTGAAATTCTCGAGGCAATGTATACTTACCGAGAAAACAATAAGTTATAAGGCAGATTCAAAAAACCTCATTGCCCACTATGATATTGTAAATAGATTCAGTAAATAAATAAGAAAGGCCATCTTAAACTGCCCACCCCACTAAGACCCCGTGAGAGCGATTGTCTTATATCACTTGAAATATTTTCTTAAAACGGGAACAGGAGACTTAAGATAGTTAAATCCAGCAATATTTAAAAAGTGCCTGAAATTGGCGTGATATAGTAATAAATTTAGTAAATATAACACAATTAAAATAAATATAGGAAAATGAAACAAAAATCAATAGATCAAAATTATTTCTAGTTCATAAAAACAGCAAAAGATTTAAATAACTTGTATATTATATATATATTAAATTATTTTGTTTTACGAATTGAATTAATCACATATAACAAATTATTTAATTGATTTTTGTTTTCGAAATATATGAAACAACAAATTATTAAGTTCAAAATATATTATCACCATATTTACATGGTCACATCATCTTATCTTTCCGATAATACTTATATACTTAAACGTCTTATGAATTGCGCAGTACGATTTATTTTCGGGATCAGCAGAGATACGCACATAACGTCAAACCGAAGTGGCTCTATTCATCCCTTTATTATTTCCTAGCTTCCTTTCTATTCCGAGCAATTAGTACTCAACGTCCCTCCTATATCCTAGAAAACCTGCAATTCAAATTCTCAATTCAATCCCGTACTACCAGGTCCCGTTTACCTGACATTTACCCTCCAGCCCACCGAACTACTGCGTTTGATAGATCATATTTTCCCGAACTGCATATCACTGGAACTCCATTCCTTCTTACATGCGCCATGTACCAACCCTTCCCTCGTTTAAAACCCTTCTATTTAACTACCTTTTAATTCACCAATCTAATCCAATATTAAAATAGTCCAGATGTTACTACCTTTTTGTTTTGTTTTGTATGTATTATTCAGTTAGTTTTTAATTAATTTATTTTTCTCTTCTCTGTGTTTAAAATTATTTATATAAGATTTTAATATAAACACATAACCTAAATTGTTTTGACCTAGTTCTAGAATAATAAACTATTTTTCATTTCATTTTCATTTTACATTATGTTATTTGTACATTATGTTTTTTTCTATCAGATATTTAACAGATTATATCATATTTCCGATATCTCATGTATATTGACACATAGTAACCGCTGTAAAAATAACGAATTAATGAATAAGAATCATTATTAAATCAATTCATTAAAATCATATTTAAACTAAACTTAGTATTATTGTATTAATGAGATATTTAAAGCTTATTAATTTATTGTTTTATATAATTTGAAAACAAAAACTATATTAAATTATGTATTATATTTGATTGATTCTTCAAAAATAGAGAACTAATATTGATTCTATAAGAGAGAACATCGTATTTTTCGTTAATTGATACACATTAAAAAAAATCGTTAATTAAAATTAGTGGAATCTTACTTAGCACTGATGTGAAGTAAACCATCAATAAGTGTACAATGGGATTTTAAATTATTTATATCTGTATTGTAATTTATTTTTCTCAATATTTTTAGTTATATACATTGCTTTTAAGATTTTTTACTATTTAAATTTATTGTCATTTTTTTTAAAATTAGAAAATCACTATCATTATGAATTATTAGAGTGAGTTTCTTTTACAGTTTATAGAATGACATAGTTAATTAGTTAATATCTGTTATTATAATTTTTATAAAGATTTTCAATTGTATAAATAAATAACAACTGTACAAATTTAAAGAATAGAACTAACGGAAGAAGATGGCAACAAAATTCCATGACAATGTTTTTACTACAAGAACCTCAGAGCATATGACATCTTTTTTTCCTATCTTGGTAGGGTTGTAATCTTTAGCCAATGTTTCTTCGGCCAAAGTAAATAAGAAGAAAAATTAAGGACGCCTAGCTTGCGGAAGTGAGTTTTGTCTTGGAGGGGATGTTGATAAATGATGGGGCAGAGTAGAAGAGGTGGTGACCACAAACCCTTCTACTTCCTTCTTCTCTCCTCCCCCCTCCCCCCCCCCAAACCAACTTCTAGGCTTTGGTGAAAGTAAGTGGGCAACGATCTTTCTTCATACAATCACATTGTTTTTACAGTACTGTTCAATTTATAGAAGCAATTTAAGATATTATATCAAGATTGTGTTGCTTTAACAACTAAATATAAAAGATATTAGGAGATAATTGTGCCGATGTTTTGACCTGAATTTCAGGCCTGCTTCAGGGCTAAAAAACTAAACGAGATAACAAACTTAATTCTGAAAAAAATAATAATAAAAAAACTTAAAAATAAATATACAGAACAATAAATTTAGTAGATAGTTGATGGTACTAATAGGAGATAAATTATAATATTGTATAACTAAGAATATTATATTTTGAATAAATATCAGAAACCAAGAAAGAAAAACAACTTTTATTTTTAATTTTTTTTTTTTTTTGGATTATTCTTACTTCTATAATATTATATTTCATTTGCTATTATTATCAATATATTACTATCTACTTCTATTGTTATTAATCAACTACTTTCTATTTAATTCATTTTTATCTATATTCCTAAATTTGTTTATTTTTATATTTGTTTGAGTGATTGTTGTTATCTGTTTTTTGTTTTGTTTTTTAGCCCTGACGAAGACCTGGCATTAATGTCAAAACGTCGGCACAAATAAATACGTTTTGGTTTATTTTTGTTTATTTGCTGACCACCCTCCTGACCAGGTTCTCTTCATAGAAAACAGAATGAATCACGTTCGATGGTTTCGGTGATTTTTTTTCTGTGCACATTAATTTTTTTTTTTTTTTTAATGTGATTTTCTCAGTCCGCTGGTGTTCCTCAAGGTAGTATTCTTGTTCCTATCTTCCACACAGTCTATACAGCTGACATCCCAATCATTTATGCCAATGACCCATGTGTGCTCGCAGTTAATAGATTAGATTTAATTTTATTTGTGAAAGATAAAATCTTGTACAAATTCCTACACACAATATATAATTATAAAACAAAACCTGAGTTTAGTGCTCCATTAAAAAATTATAAACAAAAGATAAAGCAAGTTCTCTATAACAAAACAATAAACAAAAAATAAAAAATACTGGATAATACACAACTATTAACATTGAGAATTCTTTTAAAAAAACGAAAGCGTAATATAAGTAAAGATATTAATTGGCTTCGAAAAATATTTACATAAAAAAATTTATATGTCACTTACAAAATTAAACTTGTTACATATTGTTGCTTCACATTGGCTTCACTATCAATGTTCAATATATTTTCAATGTTTTGTTGGTCGCAAGATATCGTGGCTTTAAGATATATTGTCTATTTTCTTTAAAGGTTGGTCAATGTAGGAGGATGTGGTACAAACTATTATTGAAATAACTTTTGCAGAATGGAGTTCGTTTGCCTTGAAAGTGATGGTTTTGCTTCCGTGGTGTTTTTTTATATGCTCCGGGTTTCCTACTCTTGCTGATGCACCGTCTATACAGCTGACATTCAAACCAATCCTAACACTATCCTCACCACGTATGCCGATGACACATGTGTGCTCGCTGTTAATAATAACCCATTAATTGTATCCCAAACTCTCCAATCCCACGTCACAACTCTAGAAGAATTGTATCAAAATTGAAGGATTAAAATAAATCCCATTAAATCACCTTTACTCTTCGTCGTAAACCTGCCGACTGCCCTTCAGTCTCCTTTAATAATGTTGCTCTTATCCTTGTCGAACAGATCCGCTACCTTAGGATGCATCTGGACAAACGAATAACCTGGAATCTTCACACAAAACTAAAACTACATCGATTACGACTATTACTGCACTCAAGTTTGTCTCATAACTTTCGATTCCTCTCTTATTCAATCCTGAAGAAGGCTAGAAACTCTAGCCGAAACGTCGGCACATTAAAATAAGTCAATCATACTTATTTGTATTTCATTGACCGCACCCCCAACCATCTTCACCTCATTTATCATCCACGGTCAACTATCTCTCATAATTATTCAATCATTAATATAGAAAAGCCTGAATAACTCATAATCTGTCCCAAATAAAATCATCAATAATGTTCTCAATTGCCGTTATGTTATGTCAATCCTATCGATATATATTTAATATCGATATATTAAACCTACCATAATGATGAGTTAATAGATGACCTTAGATATATTTAATTGAAAAGAAGATGGTTGGGGGAGCGGTCAGATAAAAACACAAATCGTGACAAAAGGTAGATATTACTTTTTCTCATTAATCCTTTAAGTTTTAAAAATACTTAGACTAAATATTTTCTTTCAACACTAGGAGAGAGAAATACTTTATTCATTCATGCTGACCAAATACATGGAGTTGCTACATTACACAGCATACTAATCAATCAGTGATCGGACATATATAAATTACATATTTTATATGATATAATACAATAGAAACAATATAACAATATAGTATGGTGGTTATCTTGTTTTATTTTCTTAGCTCTGATGAAGGCCTGAAATTCTGGCCGAAACGTTGGTAATAATAAATCATTTTTTACTTATTTGTGTTCACTGACCGCATCCTATACCATCTCTTCCTCATTTTTTATTCCATGACTAACTCCTTTACCACTCAGACCCAAAATTTCTTAATCTTGCTTCCTTTTGAATTTCTCGTAAAGACTTCTGAAAAGAAGATGGTCTAGAGCTTCACCAATGATTCTTCTCAAGTTGGTATGCTATTGTACTATAAGAGAGAGAGAAATACTTTATTCATCTATGCTGCCTAAATACATCAGGTTGCTATATCACACAGCATACTTATCAATCCGTAATCGGACATATATAAATTACATATAATTACATGGTATAATAAGATATAAAGACAATATTTTTTTCCCCTACAGTTTCCTTTTACAATCAATTTCGGTGTATACACCAAATACAAATATTTCAATTCATTCCTTTTTTCTTTCTCATTTTTGCTCCTCCAATTTCACCATTTTATAATTTTTTAATTCATCCGATCAACAAATTCGCTCTCCGAAATTCACCCTCCTAGATCCTCTTCAGTGATCCACTAAACAATTTCAATAATAGACGGCAATGTGAAATGAGACCATCATTCATAGTCACAGCAGTAGATCAGTTTACCAAAAACAAACAAATAGATACATTTTACGAGAATAAGACTAACACATAGATTCAAAGGAAAATATAATAAAAAGCCGGTTACAAGAAGCATATGAATGGATAAATAAGTTATAAAAAAAATATATAAATAATATTACATTTACTAATCGTATGTTTTAGTTAATACACTTTTAACTTTTAGTAAATTAAAAATAAAATCTTTTTCGACTAAGGATATTGTAATTAAATCACCTGTTGTATTTATATGCAATAGAAAAAACGTTTCGATAGGAATATATATATATTTCACTTTTGCGCCCCCCCCCTCCCTCTAGGTCTTGATCAACTAGAAATCGGACCTGTTGCATATTGATGATGATGAACTCTTTGATCTTAACCTCTACCTCTATAAATATTTCTCTCATCCTACAGGAGCTTCCCGTCTCCCCACCGAAACGTCAATATGCAGTCAGCATACAAATTAAGAGCTACTCGAAGTGGAGACACAATACCAACCGCCATTTGTCCTAGCATCCTATTCCCGCGCTAATTAGACTAATCTATAGGGCAGAGGTATAATACTCCCGCCAATATCAGCCAACCAGGGTTTAGATTACATCTCGCTCACTCCACCTCTAGAAATTCCTCCGAGATTGAGTCACTATAAGATAACCTGCATATTTACGGTGCGAGACTACAAAGTAATTGTCGTTTTCACCGCATTCTATACTGAGCGCAATAATAAAAATAGTTTAGTCAAAATCTTTTTGAGTAGCCCAGTTAAAAACACGAGCAGGTCCATTTTTTCATTCACTCAACCAAATATGGAATATATAGTAAGGGAAAGTGTTTTAATCGTGTAAAATTTCGAATTCTAGCTTTTAACTTAAATATCAATCGTATATGTGTGTAAACAGCCTGGCACATAAAGGGAAAGTCGCAAAAAAATATTTATTTTTTTTTATTTTATTTATTTGTTGATATTTACAACTGTATAAAAAAATACAACCAGTAAATTTGATCATAATGACCTAATGATATGATACAGGATGCAGAGAAACTACCCAGTAGTAGAACTCTAAAAACAGTTTACAATATAAGGTCACGAGGCCATCTTCTTTTCAGGCGCCTCGGAGGATTGCCAGGAATGGAAGAGGAAGCAAGGTTAGAAACTAGTGGGTTTGGGTGCTAGGGAGGTTTTTATGGGAGGAATAATATCGGGTTCGGGCTAGATCGGTTACATAAGGAATATTTAGGTCTTTATGGATGGTTTCATTAGTAACAAAATAAGGAGCATTGAGGATTTTAGGAAGGATTTTGGATTGTAAAGATTGGATACGAGAGAAATTCAAAGGTTTAGTGGAGCCCCAAAGCTCAACTCCGTATGTCGAGTCAAAAAAAAAAAAAAAATACATATTTAAAGCTAATATGTTGTACCAGGAATGTGACAGAAATTTTTCCATTTTTAAGAACCAATTTAAATAATAGATTTTTCCATAATGGTTTTAACGATTTCGATTAAACTATTTGAATCAATGAGCAATTAAATTTTCAATACATAATAGGTTTCATCCTCATTGAAATAGTAAAATAGGGCTTAAATGCTGAATTACCAAAACATCTTGTAAATTACCTTAAATTTTGTTTATTTAAGAAAGAAATAACCTACCCTTATTGTTTGCAATAATAGAGAAAGGAGAAAGAAATTTATTCAATTATGCTGCCCAAATACATCGGGTTGCTACATTACACAGCATACTGATCAATCCGTCATCGGACATATATAAATTACATATTTTTATATGATATAATATAATAGAAAGATAACATTTTTTTTCCACAGTATTCTTTTACAATTAATACCAGTCTACCAAATAAATACAAGATTTTCAATTTACTCTTTTTTTTCTTTCCCTTCTATTTTACAACCCTTATCTCAATTTATCACCAAATTCCCCTATATAACAAATATAAGAATATAAGTAGAGGAGACTTTATAAGAAGCCATCATTTAGTCATGTGACAAACAAGAAGGTATTTTGCATTTACTGTCAGCTCGACCTAACCTTAACCACTCAAGTAATCAATCACGTGACCATTAGACCCCACCCCTTTATAGTCACGTGACCATTGGACTCTTTTAATTCAAATGACCCTTCTATTACCCCTACCCATCTCTAATCAACCATTCACTCCTCGCTCCTCAGATGCCATTTTGTTTATCCCCTACCACACATTAAGGGTCAGGCACCAAAGTTTTTATGCAATAAACTCACCCACTGCACTAAACAACTAATAGGACATTTAAAGTAGAGTAAATTTTCTAAAATATGAGACCTAATTGAGCTCTTTACGTACAATAGTTCCCGAGATATATTTATTTTTTTTAAATCAACATTTCATAAAAAATATACTGAAAAATCAGTGAATTTATTGTTTGAAATTTATATTTCAGGAACCATAAGACGTAAAGATGTCTATTAGTCCTCAAATCAAAGCTAATTCAATTTATAGTAATATTTTTCATAATTTTTGCCAAAATAAAACCACCCACAGCATTAAAATTCTAATAGAAAATCATTTAAAGTAGAACTTTTTATGCAATAAACTCACCCACGGCACTAAACAACTAATAGGACATCAACAAGTAGAGTAAATTTACTAAAATATGAGACCTAATTGAGCTCTTTACGTTCAATAGTTCCTGACATATATATTTTTTCATATATTCAAAAATCAACATTTCATAAAAAATGTACTGAAAAATCAGTGAATTTATTGTTTGAAATCTATATTTCAGGAACTACATGACGTATAGATGTTTGCTAGCCCTCATATTAAAGCTTGTTTAATTTACTATAAAGTTGTCAAGACACTTAACCATAAATACTAAGTTATATTA
>NW_027114749.1:104144-105187 GCF_000696795.3 Halyomorpha halys | reverse complement strand
ACTATAAAGTTGTCAAGACACTTAACCATAAATACTAAGTTATATTAGCTTTGTTTCTGGCACTATGCGTCTAATGGCTTCTGTGATAAAGGTTTTCATAAAACAAAATCAACATTATGTGAATTTATCAAGGCAAAAATTATGAAAAATATCACTCCACATTGAACTAGCTTTAATGTAAGAATTAATAGGCATCCTTAAGTCTATTGGTACCTGAGAAACAGTTTTCCCAAAATAAATTCACTGATTTTTCAGAACATTTTGAATGAAATATTAATTTTAAAAAAGGATATCTCGGGAATTATTGAATGTAAACAGCTCTATTATATCTCATATTTTAGTAAATTAACTCTACTTTATATGATGTTCTATTAGAATTTTTAGTGTTATGGGCGGGTTATTTTGGCAAAAATTATAAAAAATATTACTTCACTTTGAACTAGCTTTAATTTGAGTGCAGCCCGAACCAGATATCACTCCTTCGATTATAAACTCCCTAACCACTCAAACCCCCTAGTTTCTAACCTTGCATCCTCTTCCATTCCTGACAATCCTCCGAGGCGCCAGAAAAGAAGATGGCCACGTGACCAGCTAATGTAAAATGTCATTAGAGTGCTACCAATGAGTAGTTGCTCTACACGACTGTTACACTCCATTTTACCTAAGACCATATTTACTAAATGTATTGTGTAATATACAGTTGTAAATTTCAATAAAGTTATTAAACAAAAAAAAAATTGAATGCTAGCAGACATCTGTACGTCTTATGGTTCCTAATATATATTTTTCAAACAATAAATTCACTGATTTTTCTGTACATTTTTTATGAAGTGTTGATTTTAAAATAAATATGTCTCGGGAATTATGGAATGTAAGCAGGTCTATTAGGTCTCATATTTTAGTAAATTTACTCTTCTTTAAATGATGTTCTATTAGACATTTAGCGCTTTGGGAGAGTATATTATATAAAAAGTTGGCATCCTTAATGAGTGGTGGAGACCAACAAAATGGCAGCTAAGAGCAAGGAGGAATGGTTGATTAGA
>NW_027114749.1:103149-104094 GCF_000696795.3 Halyomorpha halys | reverse complement strand
ATGGGTGTGGGTAATAGAACTATTGATTTTTCAGTACATCTTGTATAAAATATTTTTTTTTTTTTAAAAAAGTATGTTTCGGGAACTATTGATTGTAAATAGGGCTCATATTTTAGAATATTTAATCTAATTTTTATTTTTTAATAATTTATTTATTGATATTTACTGTATACACTGTCTTAACTGTATACACATTAAGTAAATTTGCTGTAAGTGATATCATGACATGATAAAAACATGTGGAGAATCTACCCATTGATAGAACTCAAAAAACATTTCTAAAGAAGATTTTGAGGCCATCTTCTTTTCAGACGCCTAGGAGGATTATTAGATTGTGAAGGAGAAGCCAGACTAGAAACGAGTTGGTTTGGGAGGTTGGGAAGTTTATTATGGAAGGTGTTGTATCTGGTTCGGCAACGGAGCATTAAGGATTTTGGACTGTAAGGATTGGATTCGGGAGAAATTCGATGGAGCCCTATTACTCTAATTTAAATTATCTAATGGGGTTTCTAGTGTTTTTGATAGCTCTAAAGACATATAGCTCGAATGAAAAATTAATTTTTTTTATCTATTAAAACAGCCGCAATTTTATATTTTCTGTAACTATACATAATTTTCATTAAATTAGTCTAAAATCGGGTGACTGTTTTCTCCTCTAGGTCTCTTGGACCAATACGTATTTTATTTTCTACATAACTTTGTTTGAGAAATCTATAAAAGTCTATAACCACTAAAATTAAAGCTAGTGTAAAGTGCTATAAAGTAGATTATGTCTTTTATCTTCTTAGAAGTAGTTTTCATGATATTTGCAAAAATAGGTTGGGAAAATTGTTTATGTTTTTCTACACTTACATTAAAGCTAGTTAAGTGTTCTATAAAGTAGTTTATGACTTTTATCTTTGTATATACTTTTATGATATGAATATGAACATGCTTAAAACCTCT
>NW_027114749.1:100356-102224 GCF_000696795.3 Halyomorpha halys | reverse complement strand
AAATCCACTTGTTTCTAACCTGGCTTCTCCTTCATTACCTAATAATCCTCCTAGGCGTCTGAAAAGAAGATGGTCTCGAGATCTTCTTCTCTAGAAATGTTATTGGAGTTCTATCAGTGGGTAGATTCTCCACATGTTGTTACTATGTCACCTACAGCAAATTTACGTGTTGTATATATGTGTATACAGTTGTAAATATCAATAAATAAATTATTTAAAAAAAATTGTGGCAGTCTTGAGAATGGCTTACAGAAGTAAAACTTGAAATGTAATGCAATTATGATAGATAATTATAATTACTGTTGCGTGATACCCGGGCCAATAGAAAAAACGCAATGAACCAAAAACAAAGAAAAAGATTTTTTATTGAAGTACAAAATTAATCAAAAGTATCCACACCAGGTCCACAATAATCACATTTGACCTTTTTTTTTTGTTTTACACTCCTCTCCAAAGAAATATCGTTCACGAACGAACCGATCAATTCGATCGGTTATCTATCATTTCTCCCTCCATGGAGATAACCTCGTTACAATATAAATTGTACCATATAATTGTATTAATATATTAACTAACAGTGGTGATACGTTCCCATTTATTACCATTATCTACTATTAATAAATGTGATTTTAATACATAATTGTAATATATAAATTATAATATGATAATAATAATCTTTGTTTATATACGTATATACATTTATAATAGCATTATTCAAATTTATATTTATATCTACTTTTTCTTTATAAACATGTATATAGACCTTCCTTTTTTTAAGGAGTTATAAAGTACGTACTTTGGTTCACTGATTGTTCGTTTTCCTTTATCTTTCAGTATTTTCTGTCTTTGGTTTCTTGTGACCACCGTGTTCCTTCTACCTTCTTTATACCGTCTACTCATCTTCTTCTTTGTCTACCTCGGCTCCTTTTTATATCCAATGGGATCTACCCTGTTAGTTTTTTGGCCCAGTTTTCAACGTTCTTCCTCATTAGATGTCCAGCCCATTGCCATTCCATCTTCTTGGCGTGCCTGATTACATCTGTGACCCCGGTATAATTCTTTATTGGTAGGTTACTGAGCTTTTGGCTTCTTCTTATGCCTAGCATGCTTCTCTCCATAATTAGGTCTTATAAATGAAAAAGTGCTCTTATATAATGATAAGGTAAAATTATCAATACTTTAAAGTTAACTATATACCAGGATTAAAATTAAAATTTGTACCGCTACAGCCCGTCAGTGGGTTTAGTACTTTGTAAGGATGTTGCTAGACCAACTGCTGTGCAAGGAGGTGATTCGGTCAGAATCACGCTCGAGTGCCTGATTTTTACCCAATTTAGGAGGCTGGGTGAACCCTAGGAAGTCTCTAGAACCCACAGGAGTTGATTCACGGCTACAGTTTAACAGAAAACAATTTTCTACCGAGCCGGATTCCAACTCGGAATTAATAGTCACATATATACCAGGGTTAACGGATAAAATTAAAAGGAAATTTGTTTTATATGACTATTATAATCGGAAATTAGGTTTATACAATGACAATAAATTAGGAAATTATCTCAACAATATGAAAGATAAAATTGATAATAATTTTAAACAAAACGTAATTTACAAAGTTAATTGCCAGAATATAGAGTGTATATTGGAGAGGCTTCTAAAAAATTAAAAACAAAAGTTGTGCTACATAAGAATAATTGTAAAAATGTCAATGTCAAAAACATCAACACAACAACACTGGAACAACACAGTATAAAATATAAGCATTATTTTGGTTTTAAAAATCCAAAAATTTAAGACATAGTAAGTCACAATAAAAATAGAAAAAAAACAGAAGCAATATATTTCACAAAAAATCAATTATTAATTTAGTG
>NW_027114749.1:95659-99418 GCF_000696795.3 Halyomorpha halys | reverse complement strand
TTTTTTTTATTTTAGTATGTATGAGGTCATTTATCAATATTACCTATTGCCCACAACTGTGTGGCAGATTGTAATATCTATCTATCCATCCAAAAAAAAAATAAATAAATAAGTTAGTCATCTTTTGTGGAACAGATGTATGAGAATGTTGACTTGGCTTTAATCTATTTTTTATCAATAATAAAGATAACCTGGTAATTTATATCTCCTTATTTAGAATATGATCGTTTTTTTTTAATTATTAAAAATTTTATAATTGTGATAACAATATTTTATTATTAGCAGTACAAGACTAATAAGGAGAAAACAATGTAATTTAGGTAGATGTTTAATCAGGTATTTGTTTTAAAAATTTTTAAAAAGAAATTTTGATATATTGATTAATTATGTTTTAGATACCTGATGATGGGTTCGTTACAACCACGAAACGTTGTTATTGTTTATTAATGATATAAAATAAATAATTAAAACAAGGGAGGAGTACCTCTTCATTCACAAGTTCTAATTATAGGTTATATCTGGTACCTTTTTATGGATGGTTGTTAGAGGCCTTTGTAAAGGGAGACTCAGACCTCGTAACACATATTTATGTTAATGCGATGGTAGAGAGTAGAGAGATGAGAAGTGCAATTTGGCTGATTGCAGAGTGCAGCGGATATTGCTGCTATCATTGCCCCCTAGTACTAGCCCCAAACTACACTTAGGTTCCAGATGGGATTATCCCCAACTACCTCGTCCCCCCTCAATTACTAGTCGATAGGGGGGACTCTGAACTTGCACATCCCCCATCTGCTATACCTTTCAGTAATTCACGTCTTATTGTGTCAGTTACCAATTCGCTCCTTAGGGCTTTGAGGCTGCTTGGATAGTCTCTTCAGCGACGGGACTTGAACCAGGTTCTCTCTAAATATTGTTAAACTTAGATAGGGGTAGAAATATTCATTAGGTTTACAATATGGGCTACCAAAGTTTCTCAAGCTCACCCTTTACCCAGGCGGCAGACTGAACTTCTTCATCTGGCTCCATTTGAGTTATAAAAAGAGTTAGAGTTCTCTAATCAGTTGTTATGGTTGCCATAGTGAAATAAAAACACTGGTGATATCTGCGTAGACAAGGGGTGTTACCGTTGTCATGGTGAAATAAAAACACGAGCGATATGTTTTAGACGAGTGGGTTTTGGCTTAGTGAAGGTGACAGTTTGATTTTGGAACACGTTACGATTGTTAAATGTGAAGTGGTATTAGTTTAAAGGCCCTCTCTCTTTACTGTTTGAACTGAAATATCACCATATGAGAAATTTTGTCATATATGTTTTGTTTTTCAAAATCATGGTGTTTTACTTCAATAGACGATCATTAACACTAGAAGTGGAGGACTAGGTGGGGTTTGAACTAAATTTTATTTTATATTCACTTTTATACTCTTTTGGATAATAATGTAAATGTAGTTATTAAGGTTAAGGTTAAGTCAACCTGTAAGTTTTAATTGTTTTATTAATTGATAAGAATTCTTTTTTTTTCGTTTTTCATTTTCTGTATACATATATTTTTTCTTATTATTAAACTTTTGTACATATAGTTCTGCTGTTCTTTCTCTGCTTTCAACTTAATTTACTTATACTTATGTTTTTTGTTGTTGTTGTTCACTACGATAATTCAACAGGTGGGTAGGTAACAACCCTAGGTTTTCTGTTATCTACATGTAAAGGTATTCGCCAGTGGTCATAATTCAACAATTGTTTATATAGTATATTACCTAATAAAGTAGTATATTTTAACTATATTGTGGGCATAATGCTTCGGGGTTTTCGTTATTTCCAGGGAAAAATAACGTGGCGCCTAAGGAGAAATTCTTTATTGTTTTATCTTTTTTTTCCTTTTGCGATTATATTTTTTTTCCTTTAACACACCCTTCTCCACTGAGCGTGGGCAAGTATAAACGATAAACATATAACTAAGGATAAGTCAAAATTTGCGGTTATACAGTGTAAGAAAAACGCGTATTCTGAATTTTAAAGAACATAACGAAGTTTTGATGATATAAACTTAATTTCAGTCTAAATTTAATCAATATTAATGCCTCAAAAAGTTCATATCATAAATTGAACTGAAATATTAATTTTAATTTTCTAAAACTTCCTGAACATTCTTAATATCTGTATCTCTGTTTCTGTAAACATTTTAAAAAAAATATATTTTTAATTTTTTTGGAATTTGTACATTTACTAATAATTGATATTATATATTAACGGTATTTGGAGATTATTATTAGCTTAGAAACTTACCTTAATAATAGTGAAACTGCATACTAAATTTTGTGATAGTAATTCCTAAGTAAATTTTTTAAAAATATGAATGGACTCATGTTTGTAAATATAGTGTTTTAAACTTGGATATATTAAATTAGTAAAAGTTATTATATCTTATTTTTTGTTAAGTAGCGTTTTTATGTTTTATTTCAAGAGAAATTTTGTGCTATGAAAGTATTGCAAGTTTAAAAATGATTGACCGTAACTGAATATGAAGGAGAAAGTCGGAGTTGCGGTCAAAAAGTAGTTTTAAACTATTTTTTTCCTGACTTTTGGTCCAATTTCATCGAAGCTAAGGGTACAAAACAACTAAAAATATGTTGAGACATTGTAAGATAATAAGATGATAATAGAGGAATCTAAGATGGAGTTAGAAATTATTTAAATATAAGTCAACAATTATACTAAAATAACAAAAAATAAATAAAACTACGATTTACAATAATAAGTGTATATAAAAAAGAGATAATATAGACTATTATCAATTTACACAATTTTGATCCCTTTTTTTTCTCTCAACTTTTATTCTTTAAAATTCTCCAACGTTTCGGCCCTTAGACCATTCTCAAGGATACAACCCACAAAACGTTTTTTTTTTTTTTGTTTTTATAACAATTACATTATTCCCTTCAACTACACACTAATTTCTTTGGCTCTACCTTCAATATTGATGTCATTTCTTTTTTAAATCTTAAAATAGCAGGCTAATTGCCCTTGTTACATCTTTAAAATAAATTAATAATTAAAATATCATAAGCACTTCATAAAATTTTGTTTTTAAATAGATTTCTTACTTACATAACTTTAAAAAAAAATTGATATCCTAGATTTAAAACTTTTTACAAAACACTTTCCCTCTTTCATTTATAGCGTTTAAGAATTATAAGAATAAAAGTTGAGAAAAAAAGGATCAAAACTGTGTAAATTTATAATAAACTAAACTACTCTCAAACAATCATATATAAAAAATAATTAATCTAATAGACTATTAGATTTAAAATGAATAGGAGACGTGGTAACACGTAAAAATAGACAAGTAGATATAAGAGAAATAAAAACTAAAATGGTAAAGAAAGAATAAATTAGTGAAATAAAAAATATATAATGACAATAATTTAGAAATAAAGAACCAATCAGAACTAACCACCTGTATTGAATGAGCAATAAAATGGGCAAAGGCGGATAAGAGATAGAGACAGAATGGGAGGAGATATAAGGTATAAAGTGGTTACAAAGTGAAATAAAATAAATAAATATAAAAATTATAAAGATTTATGATAATAATAATAACTATAAGTTTGATTTTGGAACACGTTACGATTGTTAAATGTGAAGTGGTAATAGTTTAAAGGCCCTCTGTCTTTACTGTTTCAACCGAAATATCACCATATGAGAAATTTTGTCATATATGTTTTGTTTTTCAAAATTATGATGCTTTACTTCAATAGACG
>NW_027114749.1:93900-95089 GCF_000696795.3 Halyomorpha halys | reverse complement strand
TGAGATTTAATATAGTATTAAAATTCTAAAAATCTATATCACGATAGACACAGAATGGCTACAGGTTAAGACCCAACCAAGAAGTCTACAGGGAGATAAATGCTCTGGAAAGCGAAATAAGAATCAGAAGACTGAGATTCTACGGGCACATGATGAGAATGGACCCAAGCAGACTAAACAAGAAACTCTTTGACAGAATCCGTGAAATCAAGAGTGAAGGAGGATATGTGAAGCAAATGAGAGAGGAAACAAAAAAACTGAAAATAACAAACAAAGACTGCCTGGATAGAGAACAGTCCAAAAAATTGAAAGAAATCAATGTTCTTGCGGCAAATAAAGAAAACGGGAAGAGAGGAAGCAAAGGAGAGCAGAAACGATGAGAAGATACTGGGAGAAAATAAAAAAAAAATGAGAAAGGAAAAGTAGTGATATTCGCGTGATCTTGAAAGTCCGTTCCGTAAAAAAAAAAAAAATAAATAAAATAAAATAGAATACATAAAAATAGGAAACATAAATAAAAATTTAATGTTAGAATACATAATTAATGTTAGAATACATAATTAATATAAAAAAAAATGACATATAGAGATAGATAATACAATGAAGACACATAGATACAATGCCGTAAAATTTAACAATTTCTTATTCAGATATACTTATTATTGTAGATCCTATTTTTATTCATGTTTATAAAATTTTTATTTTACATTTACATAATTTTTAATCCTACCTTGGTATACATAAATTTTAGCCTATACATCCTTCCAGTGTTGCCTCTCGACCCTCGAAACCCAACTCTACTAAATCAATTTTAACGCAATCCTCCCATCTACGCTTGTGTCTAATCCTCGGTCGTTTACCCTTCGGTTCAGTGTTTATTAACATTTTAGGTATCCGCTCGTTACTGAGCCCTACAACCTTACACGTCGCAATGCAATATATTGAATTATATTAACCGGGTGTAGTTCCCTTAATTCAGTGTTATCTAGTCTTCTAAATTCTTCCGTTAATTCATCCTTTTTCGGTCGGAATATTTAATGCAATAATTTATTTTCGAAAACCTCAATTGTTCATCCCTAGTATAAGAGGCTACGTCTTTCTCTGCTTTCAACTTAATTTACTTATACTTATGTTTTTTGTTGTTGTTGTTCACTACGATAATTCAACAGGTGGGTAGGTAACAACCCTA
>NW_027114749.1:89361-92315 GCF_000696795.3 Halyomorpha halys | reverse complement strand
ATTATTAACTAAAACAGAATATAGTGATATATCTGAGAAAATATCTAAGATTTAAAAATGTTCTTACCTATGATTAGGTACTCGTTTAAAAAAAATCTTTCAGGTATTTAAAGAATCATCTGTTGTGTTATTTTTTAGCCTATTCTTGCAAGAAACACACGAATATCATTTTCGTTTCATCCTCACACCTTCCGCTTTCCTTCTTCACCAATATCGTTTCATTCTCCTGGACTGTTTCTCCCGTTCTTCCTCAGCCCATTTTCTCCCTCATCTCTTTTTTCCCCACAACTACCCAAACCTTCTTTAGTTTATTCCCTAAACGCTCTCTATCCAACAGTCTTCGTCTGTTATTTTCAGTCTACCCAGTTCCTCTTTCACTTGTTTTACATATCCCCCTTTTATAGCTGCAGACTTCAATTTTTCTCATGTCAGAGAGACTGTGTCCATTCTGACCATGTGGTCGTAAAATGTTTCCAGGTCTTCCAAATTCCTATATATTTCCTCATTACATTTTCACCTATACCCCTCTTGCGCTATCTTTATGTATCTTATAAATATTTATATTATATTATATTTATGTCTTTCAGGTATTTAAAGAAGCATCTGTTATTTTTTATCGTTTTCTATATTATTATTATATTTTATTTTTTAAATTTGTCTTTGAGCCGTCAGAACACCCATCCTCTTCCCCGTCCCATCTCTCTATTACCGATCATGGGAAAAATCCTAGAAAAACTTATTTTGAAACGCCTATACCCCAACCTAGATTCCAATCATATAATCCCAGATCACCAGTTTGGATTCCGAACATCCCATTCCACTATCCAGCAATGTCATCGTGTGGTGGACATTGTCTCCTCTTCTTTGGAGCGTGGAATGTACTGCATGGGAATCTTTTTCGATATAGAGCAGGTTTCTGATCGAGTCTGGCACCCGGACTGCTTTACAAACTCCGTAAATTCCCACATCCAACATATTTTCTCATCATCACAGTTAATAATAACCCTTCTCAAGCATCTCAAACTCTCCAGGACCCATATCACAACCCTCGAAGAATGGTGTCGAAATTGGAGGATTAAAATAAATCCCACCAAATCACATTTACCCTTCGTCGTAAACCTTCGTCTTGCCCTACAGTATCTTTTAATAATACGCCTCTTATTCCTGTTGAACAGATCCGTTACTTAGGACAAACGACTGACATGGAATCCTCATACAAGACTGAAAAGACAGAAAACTCCTCGTCGATTCCGACTATTACAACATTTACTTGACAAATGGTCCAAACTTCCAATCCATTACAAAAGACTGATCTACATGATTATTATAAGGCCTATTTGGACATACGGAGCTGAGCTATGGGGCTCCACTAAACCATCTAATTTCTCTCGAATCCAATCCTTATAGTCCAAAATGCTTCATAAAATCCTTAATGCTCCTTACTTTGTCAGAAATCAAATAGTCCATCAAATAACAATAAATAAATTATTAAATAAAAAATATTGATGCGATTGTAAATTTTGTATTTAAGATTGTTTAAAGATGGCCGAAATAGCCGAAACATTGGACTTTTAAAGAAATAAAGTGTTTAATTATATTATTTCAAAATTTTTTGAGACAAGGTAATTATTTATTAAATAAATCAAAAATTAGTATCCGATTCTGTCTCAACACTTTATTTTTTCATTAGTCCAACATTTCGGCCTTTCTAGCCATCTTAAATACAAAACTCCTCCTCACATTAATTTACAATTTCTATTACAGGCTATTCTGCCCAGGTCATTTTTATACAATATAAATGGTTTGTTATATGGTGGTGTATTTTATACTGTTGATAATCTTATAGAGAAAAATAAATGTTAATGGTTTTAAATTTTAAATAAATAGGTAACTAGACTTAAGCTTAGTAAGCTTATTAATAATAAATATGACTTTTTAATAATTGAGTGTTGGAATAGGTTTTGAAATTAGAATAAAGAAAATGACCTGGGCAGAATAGCCTGCAATAGAAATTGTAAATTAATGTGAGGAGGAGTTTTGTATTGAAGATGTCCTTGAAGATGGCTAGAAAGGCCGAAACGTTGGACTAATGAAAAAATAAAGTGTTGAGACAGAATTGAATACTAATTTTTGATTTATTTAAGAAATAAAGTGTATTTTTAATATTTAATTTAATTTGTTTACATATAAATCTAACTAAATACAACCACGTTAATAAACTCCAGCAAGGAACTAGGTCTTGAAATAAATACACATAAGACAAAATACATGGTTAGCAGTAGAAACGCGAGGAATTTCGGTGATGTAGATATAGGAGGAAATACGTTTGAACAGGTAGGTTTAAGTATTTAGCTTCCAAGGTAACTAGAAAAAACGAAATTGACGAAGAAATAAAAGCAAGATTGAAGGCGGGAAATGCTTGTTATTTTTCTATTTCGAAACCGCTTAGCTCGCGCCTTCTATCGAAAAACTTAAAAATTACAATTTACAAAACTATTATCCTTCCCACTGTTCTTTATGGGTGTGAGACGTGGCCTCTTACACTAAGGGACGAACAGCGTCTTAAGGTTTTCGAAAATAAAGTTTGCAAAAAATATTCGGACCGAAAAAGAATGAATTAACGGAAGAATTCAGAAGATTACACAACGCTGAATTAAGGGACCTACACCCGGTAAATATAATTCAAGTTATTACATTGCGGCGTATAAGATGGGCATGTAGGGTTGTGGAACTTAGTAACGGATGGATCCCTAAAATGCTAATAAACACTGAAACAACGGTTAAACGTCCGAGGGGTAGACCAAAATGTAGATGGGAGGATTAGGTTAAAACTGATTTAATGGAATTTGGTTTGGACGGGGATCACTGGATGGATGTATGCGGAGAGCGTTTGGTGGTACCGGCATAGAACCTTTGGGTTCGTTTGGCCTTCATTGTCATTATCATATATAAAT
>NW_027114749.1:88939-89311 GCF_000696795.3 Halyomorpha halys | reverse complement strand
CCCTTTACCCAGGCGGCAGACTGAACTTCTTCATCTGGCTCCATTTGAGTTATAAAAAGAGTTAGAGTTCTCTAATCAGTTGTTATGGTTGCCATGGTGAAATAAAAACACGAGCGGTATGTTTTAGACGAGTGGGTTCTGATTTTGGTGAAGGCGACAGTTTTGATTGTGAACACGTATGTTCAGACGAGTGGGTTTTGGTTTAGTGAAGGTGACAGTTTGATTTCGGAACACGTTACGATTGTTAAATGTGAAGTGGTAATAGTTTAAAGGCCACCTGTCTTTACTGTTTCAACCGAAATATCACCATATGAGAAATTTTGTCATATATGTTTTGTTTTTCAAAATTATGATGCTTTACTTCAATAGACG
>NW_027114749.1:83770-88889 GCF_000696795.3 Halyomorpha halys | reverse complement strand
CTGTCTTTACTGTTTCAACCGAAATATCACCATATGAGAAATTTTGTCATATATGTTTTGTTTTTCAAAATTATGATGCTTTACTTCAATAGACGGTCATTAACACTATAAGTGGAGGACTAGGTGGGGTTTGACCTAAATTTTATTTTATATTCACTTTTATACTCTTTTGGATAATAATGTAAATGTAGTTATTAAGGTTAATGTTAAGTCAACCTGTAAGTTTTAATTGTTTTATTAATTGATAAGAATTCTTTTTTTTCGTTTTTCATTTTCTGTATATATATTTTTTTCTTATTATTAAACTTTTGTACATATAGTTCTGCTGTTTTCTCTCTGCTTTCAATATGTTAATCTACTTATATTTATGTTTTTTTTTTTGTTGTTGTTCACTACGATAATTCAACAGGTGGGTAGGTAACACCCCTAGGTTTTCTGTTATCTACATGTAAAGGTATTCAGTAGTGGTCATAATTCAACAATGGTTTATATAGTGGTATATTTTAGCTATATTGTGGGCATAGTGCTTCGTATAACGTGGCGCCTAGGAGAAATTCTTTATTGTTTTATCTTTTCTTCCTTTTGCGATTATATTTATTTATTTTCTTTTTCCTTTAACTCTCCCCCTTATCCCCTGAGCGTGGGCAAAGGAGATTAAACAAGAAACTCTTTGACAGAATCTGTGAATACAAGAGCGTAGTAGGATGTGTGAAGCAAATGAGAGAGGAAACAAAAAAATAGAAAATAACAGATAAAGACTGCCTGGACAGATAACAGTACTGGAAAAAATTGAAAGAAATCAATGTTCTTGTGGCAAATAAAGAAAGACGGAAGGTACTTCGGGGTCAGAAGAGAGGACGCAAAGGCACGCATAAATAATGAGAAGATACTTGGAGAGAAGAAAAGCAAAAAAGAGAAGGGAAAAGTAGTCAATATTGGTGTGATATTGAAAGGCCGTTCGGTGAAAAAATAATATAGGAAACATAAATAAAAATTTAATGATAGAATACGTTATTAATAAAAAAAATGACATATAGAGTTAGATAATATAATATAGATACAATGCAGTAAAATTAAACGATTTCTTATATAGAAATACTTATTATTGTACATCTTATTTTTATTCATGTTTATAAAAATTTTCAATTACATTTACATATTTTTTAATCCTACCTTGGTATACATATTTTTTAGTCAATAATAATGAAGGCCTAACTAACCTGAAGGTTCAATCGTGATCTACATACGTCCTTCCAGTGATGCCTCTCGAAACCCAACTCTACTAAATCAATTTTAACGCAATCCTCCCATCTACGCCTGTGTCTAATCCTCGGTCATTTACCCTTCCGTTCAGTGTTTATTAACATTTTAGGTATCCACTCGTTACTGAGCCCTACAACCTTACACGCCGCTATGCTATAACTTGAATTATATTTACCGAGTGTAGTTCCCTTAATTGTGTAGTCTCCTAAATTCTCCCGTTAATTCATCCTTTTTCGGTCGGAATATTTAATGTGATAATTTATTTTCGAAAACCTTAATTGTTCATCCCTTAGTATAAGAGGCTACGTCTCGTATCCATAAAAAACAGTGGGAAGGATTTTGGATAGAAGACGCGAGCTATGCAGTTTAGATATTGAAAAATAACAAGCCTTTCCCGCCTTCAACCTTGCTTTTATTTCCTCATCAATTTAATTTTTTTCAGTTACTATACAACCTAAATAGTTGAATATATCTGTCACAGCTGTTCCAACGTTAACGAATTTGCTCGCGTTTGTACTGCTAACAAAACAACGTTTTATTACGTTATTTATTTTAAGACCTAGTTAGCGTAGGTTGTAGTATCTCTTAGAGCCTTCCATAAATAAACATCCGTCTAATACCAAAAATAATTTTTCCAATAGGTCTGTTTAAATTAACCTACTGAAATTAACGCATTCAAACTCTTCAGCTCTATGCATCCGTATAAATATTTCTAATAAAATATTCCGCGTTTAATTACCTCTCGACAACCAGTCGATTATATAAAGACTTTAGGAAGCATTAGCAGAGCACTTGCAGAGAGGACCGTTAGATATCTTGCCCCAAGTACCTAGGCCCACATCCACACTGAAGCTAAGCCCCTGATCCTCCGGGTCCGATAGTGGCCACTGTCCAATGGAGTCCTTAAGTCCTGCGGGGCCAAAGAGATCCTTGGTCCAGATAGCGCTTCCAGCCTCTCCCTAATACCAGAGCCTATCGTCAGGTCCATTGCCAGTTCCAGCTTCGCTTTCCAAAGATTTCTCGGCTCACTAAACAACAGCATCTTTTACCCGGCAAGGAAAAGCAGCGAAAAATTTATCCGATATCAGCCTCGTCTCACTCGAAGATTTTTTTTTTATTTAATAATTTATTTATTGTTATTTATAACTGTATACACATATATACAACAAGTAAATTTGCTGTAGGTGAGATAGTGACATGATACAAAAATGTGGAGAATCTACCCACTGATAGAACTCCAATAACATTTCTAGAGGAGAAGGTTTCGAGGCCATCTTCTTTTCAGACGCCTAGGAGGATTATTAGGAAATGAAGGAGAAGCCAGGTTAGAAACAAGTAGATTTGGGTGGTTGAGAAGTTTATCATGGAAGGAATGGTATCTGGTTCTGGCAAAATCGGCTACATATGAGACATTGAGGTTCTGATGGATGACTTGATTTGTGACAAAGTAAGGAGAATTAAGGATTTTACGAAGGATTTTGGACTGTAAAGATTGGATTTGGGAGGAATTTGATGGTTTAGTCGAGCCCCAAAGCTCAACTCTGTATGTCCAGAAAGGCCTTATAATAAATAGTCATGTAGATCAGTCTCTTGTTATGGATTAGAATTTTGGACCGCTTGTCTAGTAAATGTTGTAATAGTCGGAATCGAGGACCAGTTTCAGTCTCGTATAAAGATTCCATGTCAGTCGTTTGTGCAGATGTAGTCCTAAGTAACCTAAGGATCCTTTCGACAGAAATAAGAGGATACTGTAGGGCAAGAGATCATGGGCATACAACGAAAGGTAAGTGTGATTTGAGGGGATTCATTGGAATTAGAAGTGGTGATGAGGGATTGGAGGGTTTGGGATACAACGGAAGGCTCATACTTCACTACCAATAGACATGCGTCATGTCGTCATAGCATACGTGATGAGGATAGTGTTAGGATCAGTCCATCAGCTAGGTATGGGTCCATTGGTGCTAGCATGTCTACTAGCAGTACTGGATGTCAGACTTGATCAAAAGACTTTTCTCCATAAAGAAAGACTCCGGAGTAGTCTGCGCTCCAACGAAGATGAGATGAGCAGGTGTTTTGGGATTGGTTCAAGAATGTATGTGGTTGGAATCAAGAATATGGGTACAGACGTTTCAAGATGAGTTTCTCAAGGATTTTTTCCATGATAGGTAACAGAGATGGGACGGTATAGTTCAGGAGCCAGGAAGAAAATTCACATTATTCACATAAGAATAAAAATTTGGCAAATGAAAATCTGTCCGAACGACTATAAATCAATTTATTTTAGCGAATTTCATCTAAACTATCATTCCTACAAAGATAAACATCATAAACTGCTTTATAGCTTATTAAATTATCTTTAATGCGACTGCTAATAGACATCTGTACGTCAAATGGTTTTTAAGATATAAATTTTTCAAAATAAATTCACTACCTACTGATCTTTCAGTACGTCCCATACAACATTTTTGTGAAATGTTGCTTTTTAAAAACCTATATCTCTAAAACTATTTAACGTAAATAACTCTATTAGTGCAGTCAATTTAATCTTCTTTAAATAATATTCTCTTAGGTTTTCTTGTGTTGTTCCTACTTTTAAGTTATAGAGCTCCGAATGAAAAATTACTGTTTTTTTAAGGTTTTGAAACAGCCGCCATTTTTTATTCCCCCTACCTATACTTAGCGGACTCATCAATTTTGACTAGTAATTATACATAGTTTTCATTAAAGTAATCAAAAATTGGGAGTAGGAGGATGGGTTTTCTGTCGGCTTTTGAGGTTTCGGAACCATTTTTATAATAAAAATTTCCATGGGTCAGGAAAATATCAATTATTTCAAAACTTTTACTGGCTATTTTGCCCATGTCATCAATTCCAGTCAAAATCACCCATTTTTTTCAATCTTCGCATTAATATTAAAACTTTTGTACAAACCAATTTAACACTTTGTTATCACAAAGTTGTTATTGACAAATATTGTTGTGATAACAAATTATAATAGTTTTAAATTGATTAATAATTAAAGGTTTTAATATTAATGTGAAGAGTAGCAAAAAATTGGGTATTTTTGACTGAAATTGATGACTGGGGCAGAAAAACCAGCAAATAGTTTTTAATTTATTGATATGATTATAAATTGTATTTAAGATTATTTATGGATGGCCGAAACGTTGGACATTTAAAGACATACAGTGTATTTTTTATATTTAATTTCATTTATTTATATATAAATCTAACTAAATACAACCACGTTAATAAACTCGAGCAAGGAACTAGGTCTTGAAATAAATACGCATAAGACAAAATACATGGTTAGCAGTAGAAACTCGACAAATCGGCAACATATGGAATATTGAGGTCCTGATGGATGACTTGATTTGTGACAAAGTAAAGAGTATTAAGGATTTTACGAAGGATTTTAGACTTTAAGGATTGGATTCGGGAACACTCGAAGATTTTTTAAAAAAATCGCTATATATATTCTTAACTGTTGTAGATATATATTTAGTCTTAAGGATCAGTTAATAATACAACTATATTTAGCGACGTTTCGTAACTGTGCTTGCATAGCCAAGCCAATTGTCTATTACAGTCTGTTCTACATTGTTGCGATACAACTAATTTAAGGTTTGTACCAGAACTATATATTTGTGCGTGTCTGAAGAGACAACCATCCAATATCTAATATACAATAGTTGTTTTAATAAACTTTTTGGTTAATTATGCATTATTGTATTTTTTATTTTTTTTTTTTACTTTATTTTTATTTTTGATTACTGAAACTAAAGGAAATTCTTTTTATTTTTAAAATTTTAAGTTTGTTCCCTTTTTTTTAACTTACTTTATTATTATTATCTTA
>NW_027114749.1:80802-83720 GCF_000696795.3 Halyomorpha halys | reverse complement strand
ACAAAATACATGGTTAGCAGTAGAAACGCGAGCAATTTCGGTGATATAGATATAGGAGGAAATACGTTTGAACAGATAGGTTTAAGTATTTAGGTTCTACGGTAACTAGAAAAAACGAAATTGATGAGGAAATAAAAGCTAGGTTGAAGGCGGGAAATGCTTGTTATTTTTCAATTTCGAAATTGCTTAGCTCGCGCCTTCTATAGAAAAACTTAAAAATTAGAATTTACAAAAATAATATCCTTCCCACTGTTCTTTATGGATGTGAGGTGTGGTCTCTTACACTAAGGGATGAACAGCGTCTTAGGGTTTTCGAAAATAAAGTATTGTAAAAAATATTCGGACCGAAAAAGGATGAATTAACGGGAGAATTTAGAAGATTACACAACGCTGAATTAAGTGGTAAATATAATTCAAGCTATAGCATTACGGCGTATAAGATGGGCATGTAGGGTTGTGGGACTTAGTAACGGGCTGATCCCTAAAATGCTAATAAACACTGAAACAACGGTTAAACGTCCGAGGGGTAGACCAAAATGTAGATGGGAGGATTACGTTAAAACTGATTTAATGGAATTTGGTTTGGACGGGCATCACTGGAGGGATGTATGCGGAAAGCGTTTGGTGGTATCGGCATAGAACCTTTGGGTTCGTTTGGCCTTCATTGTCATTATCATATATAAATTTAAAAGGGTGTTGAATGAATTTTATGCAAGTATCATATTAAATTTATATGTTATAATATTAATAAACTGGGAAATTTTACTAATATTTTGACAAACTATTAACTATTGTTAACTAGATTAACTGATGCTTGAATTACAAGTACTATAGATTTTCTGTTTTTTAAAAGTAATTATTTAGAATAAAAGTAAATAAAAAAGCAACTAAGTAGTCATACTAATTAAAAATAATTATTTGCTTAATTTAGAGTACAAAATTTCAAATTAAAGTCTGTGTAATGTATTCAAATCCATTTTAGATTCCAGTGACTGCTAATTAGGCAATCATTTTTATGAGTTTCATTATGAGAAATAATATCTCATCAAACTTTTCTACCTACAGGAAAAATTACATTAAATAATCCGGAAAAAAAAAATTAACAAGACTAAAAATCATGGACAAACAACCTTTAATTACCTTGAACCTAAGAAAAACAGAGTTTACCTGAAAAAGCTTTTGTTTTCTTAATTAATTTATTATTAATCTTTATCTCCTATAACATTTTTCTGATAGAACTGAGAGGAAAAATCGAAAGTATTTATCTTTTATTTATAAAAATATAATTACATTATTACTTGAACGAAGTGTGTTTATTAATAAAAATATTTAAAACAAAAATGGATCTATTCAAATATTTTTTGTTTTCTGCATTAATATTTTTAGTGAACATAATTAATACAATTTGTCTAAAATTAAGGACATAAAATATTAGTGTTCCAATACACATTTACTATATGAAGTATACCTTCAACTTAATTGCCAGACATACTTCGCTTTTGGTTGGCTGGTAGGGTTTGAGTGGACTGTATAATTGAAAAATGAAACATGATTGAATGAAAAATAAAATTCTATTGTTTAAGTTACAAGTGGTGTAGTGGGTGGCTGAAAGAAAACATTTATGATTAGATGGTGTCAGATTTAAGTAATCCGATTTTTGCCGTTGCTTTTTGAGTTTAAATAAAGTAGGGGTCGGGGTCTCATTTCCTGATGCCCCCCCTTTTCCGCGAACACCGGAAGACCCCGAAGACGCTGCGACTGCAATGCCGCCTAGCCTATGAACTATGCAAGCTAGGACCTGGCCTACCCCTACCATCACGCCAGGGTCCAGGACACGCTGGCCAGCCACGGAGGTACGAAGACGTCTTTTCAGACACCATGGCGAGGATACATGGTTTTCACCATTTCGCCCACAGCACACCTAGACGAGGGAAGCGGCGGCGAAGACGTCACCAGATAAGCCAATATAACTTATGAGACCCCATGTTCCTTTATTATATTATTGTAGATAAAGATCTCTAAAACCTAACTCACAATTTCCAGCCAGGTGGACTTACTTCATGCTTCCTTCTTCCCTCCGCATTTCTATGGCTCTCTCCCCTCTGCTGCTGAGAAATACTCAAGTAAATCTACTCACTCATGGTAGATATTACTGATGAGTGAACAACAAGAAGAAAAGATGGACTGCTTCTGGCTGAAGACAAGATGGCTATATCTCATTAGTCTCGGTTGCTTCTCTTGCCATCGATAGCGCTGGAGGAGGTGACTGTTGGCCACATGGGGCGCAACTAATCCTATATATGGCAGCCTTTCCAATTCAACCTTTCGGTTGCCGTAGGTTACTCGGAACATTTACACATACATATATACATAAATAGAAGAAAAAAAATTATATAAGAAAAAAGAATAAAATATATGAGAATATATATAACACAAATAAGTTGAAACAACTTATTTAATAGAGCCATTTTTCGGCTAGAATTTCTAGCCTTTATCAGATATAAGAACAAAGAACAAGATAACAACCAATAAATACAATAAAGAAAATATTAGTAAATAATTGTACAGAATGAAATTAATAAAAATAAAGTGATGAAAGAAGTGAAAAATAAAATCTATAAATAAGTAATTGAATAACTAAGTAAAAATTACATAATTTAGGAAACAAAAATTAAAGTTATATAATGCAAAGGAATATGAATATTTTAGTTTATTAATAATTTATAAATTAAAATTATGGAAAGAAAAAAAATTAAGTAAATAAATAAAAAATAAAATTGAGAGAAAGAAAATATATCTAACTAATAAAATACGTAACAGTAATATTAGAATAAAGAAACAAAATAAAAAGTTAAGTTAGACAACAGTCCTAACAACATACGCTGATGACACATGTATACTTTCTGTAAACAACGACC
>NW_027114749.1:73675-74417 GCF_000696795.3 Halyomorpha halys | reverse complement strand
AAAAAAAAAGTTAGACAAAAGAAGTGAATAGAAAACATAATAATAATATAT
The DNA here is from genome assembly GCF_000696795.3 of Halyomorpha halys. NCBI lineage: Eukaryota > Metazoa > Arthropoda > Insecta > Hemiptera > Pentatomidae > Halyomorpha > Halyomorpha halys. The sequence goes on along the minus strand of NW_027114749.1, from coordinate 74,366 downwards.
GGTAAGCATAACTTATAACATGGGTAAGGAAAATTAAGAAAAGAATAGAAAAGGAGAATGAAGTTAAAGAAAGATAGGAAAAGGAGAATAAAACGAAGAGCTCACCTGCAAGTAGGAAATGGGAAAGCTAAGTGAGCTCAGCTGTGTGTGTGGTAAGACTCAGAGTTAAAAAAAATATTCTCATCATTAAAGAATAAAATAATAACAATTAAAAGAAAGAAAAAATAAATAAAAAATATATATACAAAAGAAATATATAAATAAAAGATAATACTATTTTAATTTGTATGAATAAAAAAATGAATCTATATCAAAAGTATAATAAAATAAAACTGATCGCATCATAAAAATAAAATAAAATAATTTATATACAGACAAAGAAAATAAATATTAAATTATAATAAAATCAAAACTTATTTGCACCATCAAATAATATTTAATATAATATATAATATGAAGCAGGGCTACAAGAGATCCCAGCGCGTCTCTCCCATCCTCGTCACTGATATTGAGGGATTCAAATAATTACGCCATGAACAATTTAAAAATATATCTCTAAAAAGCATTATTCTTATCTTATTCTTATTTATTTTATTATTTTTTCTTCTTTTAATAATAACATTGTTTATAGTTAGGGGTGTCTTTTGTACGTGAATATACCCCCCATAATAAATTGTTAAAAAATATATAC
>NW_027114749.1:72305-73625 GCF_000696795.3 Halyomorpha halys | reverse complement strand
ATTTTTTCTTCTTTTAATAATAACATTGTTTATAGTTAGGGGTGTCTTTTGTACGTGAATATACCCCCCATAATAAATTGTTAAAAAATATATACATATAATATAACAGTTATATCAACCATGTAAGGCCCACCTGGCCGATCTGGTATAAAATAATATATATATATATAAAAGTGAAATTAGAGATTTGCTTCTCCTCAATATTAGGAATTTATGATGATAGAGGAATAATATATAGTAATTTGGAATAATTATACTGACTCCATATTAGAAAAAAAGTATTGCAAAGAGGTATGATTGTGTTCAAGATTTTATTTAAAAATTTTCAATTGTAATACTTACTTTCTATTATTATTAACTCAGTTTTCCGCCTATATTTATTTATGATGTGTTATTTTTTTATTATTATTACTATTTATTCACTTTTTATTCTTATGTATCCCTAATACCTATTGCCCTTGAGTGCGGCTGAATGTATTATTCCAATCAAAGCTTAAATAAAAAAATAATAATTAAATAAAATAAGCTAAGAGACTATAGGGTCGATTTATTTTATATAAAGCACTGCTAAAGCCAATGAAGAACCCCTTGTTCGATATTTCTCTTATTGACTCAATACTATAAGAGCCCAAGAGGAGAAAAAAGGCAGTTATCCCACCCCAATTTTTGATTACTTTAATGAAAAGTATGTATAATTAATAGTCAAAATTTATGAGTAAAGTAGTTTATGATGTTTATCTTCGTAGGAGTAATAGTTTACATGAAATTCGTTAAAATAAATTAATTTGTAGTTGCTCGGACAAATTTTCATTTTCCAAATTTATATGTGAATATCATAAAAACTACTACCCCTACGAAGATAAGTGTCATAAACTACTTTATAGCAAGTTAAATTTCCTTTATTTTGAGTGTTGGCAGACATATGTGCGTCTTATGGATCTAGAGATATATGTTTTCAAATATCCAATATTTTATACGAACAACTAGAAATTAACATTTTGTGAGTTCATTTTGTCAAATATCATAAAAACTACTATTCCTACAAAGATAAACATAATTAACTATTTTGTAGTAAATTTAACTAGCTTTAATTCAAGCGCTGGAAAACATCAGTACATCCAATGGTTTCTGAAATAAAGTTTTCCATAAATCAAATTTATTTTAGCAAATATCATGAAAACTACTATTCCTACGAAGGTAAAGGTCATAAATTACTTTATAGATCATTAAACTAGCTTTAATTTGAGTGCTAATAGACATCTGTACGTCACATAGTTCCTGAGATATAGATTTCTCAAAATAAATTAACTAACTACTAAT
>NW_027114749.1:70842-71905 GCF_000696795.3 Halyomorpha halys | reverse complement strand
GATAAGTGTCATAAACTACTTTATAGCAAGTTAAATTTCCTTTATTTTGAGTGTTAGCAGACATATGTGCGTCGTATGGATCTAGAGATATGTTTTCAAAATTCCAACATTTTATACGAACAACTAGAAATTAACATTTTGTGAGTTCATTTTGTCAAATATAAAAACTACCACAATGATAAATATAATTAACTATTTTGTAGTAAATTTAACTAGCTTTAATTTAAGCGCTGGAAAACATCAGTACATCCAATGGTTTCTGAAATAAAGTTTTTCATAAATCAAATTTATTGTCCGAAAAACTATAAATCAATTTATTTTAGCAAATATCATGAAAACTACTATTCCTACTAAGATAAAGGCCATAAAATTCTTTATAGTCCATTAAACTAGCTTTAATTTGAGTGCTAATAGACATCTGTACGTCCCATAGTTCCTGAGATATAGTTTTCTCAAAATAAATTAACTAACTACTAATCTTTCAGTAGATTTTTAAGAAATTTTTTTTTTGAAAAGCTATATCTCGAGATATATTAGACGTAAATAGCTATTTCAGGGCTAATATTTCAGAAAATTTACTCTTCTTTAAATAATGTTATCTTAGATTTCCTAGTGTTGTTGGTAGTTTTTAACAGCCTCCATTTTTTAATCCCCCTACCTATACTTGGCAGACTCATGAATTTTGACTAGTAATTATGCATAGTTTTTATTGAAGTAATCAAAACTTAGGGTGAGATAACTGCCTTTTTTCCCGTCTTATGTACTGCAACATGTTAGAGTTTTACTTATGCCATTCAGTAAATTTTATAGTTATATATTTTTTATTTAAATAATTTAACATGGACTTACGTCAAGTCGTATCCCGGGAAGAGAGAAGACGTGCGTCTTAGGGTCGTTGTCTGGCATGTACCTGTAGAACTCATCTTCGTTCTTATACCATTTGACTGAATACAAAGTGGCACGCCCTAAGTCGAAGTGGCAATACAACGTGACTGTCTCTCCCAAGTTGGCGTGTAGCGGTACGGTCAGCTCTGTTAGGTTCAAGCATCTTCTTCCTGAAAAA
>NW_027114749.1:66092-69261 GCF_000696795.3 Halyomorpha halys | reverse complement strand
CCAATCCTTCCATCATAAACTTCCCAACCACCCAAACCAACTCGTTTCTAACCTGGCTTCTCCTTCACTACCTAATAATCCTCCTAGACGTCTGAAAAGAAGATGGCCTCGAGATCATCTCCTTTAGAAATGGTTTTGGAGTTCTATCAATGGGTAGATTCTCCACATGTTTTTATCATGTCATAACATCACTTACAGAAAATTTACTTGATGGGTATATATGTATACAGTTTTAAATATCAATAAATAAATTATTTAAAAAAAAAAACCTTTATTCGCTACAATTTTCCTAGAACTGCTTGTTAACCGTTTACTTTCGCACTGACCTCTAATCTGAAAGGTACGTTTCCTATATTGTTTATTGTCTTCCTTTATTCTCGATTTTACTTTTATTCCCCCTTTATACAATCTTTTAGTTTATATTGTATTTTATATTTATTCTTTTTTTATATGTTATTATTTCCATTTTAATTAATTGTCTAAAACCTTTTATTATTCGTATTTAATATAACTTTGACTATACATCGTTTATTTTTTAAAAAATTAAGTATTTGTATCTTTTTTGAAGCTCAAATGAAGCCCTGCAACGTGGGGTGAACCGGTGGTTCATAATAAATAATTTAATTACCATTTAAGTTTTTATTGACCGTACACGAACTCTCTTTCTTTCTATTATTACAGACGGTCAATCATTAATATTCCTCCCTCCCAAAAAAAAAATAAAATAAAAATAATAAGATAAACTGAAAAACGAAATGGAGAAAAAGAAAGAGGATAAATGCCACCAATTACGGTTACTAGTGTTATTGGACTATTTCTTGCCGAGGGAAGAGTAGTGTCAGTCTTAGAAATTTCCGAACCGCAGGTCTTTGTTTTCTGGTTATTTCTGATACACGTGGGACCACTAAAAGAATAAATATCATCTCCCTACTTGGACTCATTAAAAGGCCGGATTTGAACCAGCACCGAAACAGTAACGAGACAGCCAAAGTTAAACTCCTTTGACCAATCTGTAAAACAGTCGGTTTTTTTTTTTTTTTTATGACCCCTTTCCCGGTTATTTCCGATATAATTGGAGAAGGAGATTATCTACAGGTTAACACCCTATTCTAAAGGCGGATCCACATGTTGGACAAATTTCCAAAAGTTTGTACAAATGCTCGATAAACAAAGATTTAATGTCAGTGCTTTCAGAGAGACAAGGATGGCAGACATGCAAGAGGTTTCAGCAATTGTACCGGGATTGCATTATTTTTATTTTTAAAAAAAAGAAGAGAAAACGAAGTGAGTTTAAATGAAATTAAATATATATAAGTCATCCATCAGGACCTTAACCTCCCAAATCCACTTGTTTCTAACCTGGCTTCTCCTTCATTACCTGATAATCCTCCTAGGCGTCTGAAAAGAAGATGGCCTCGAGATCGTTTTCTCTAGAAATGTTATTGTAGTTCTATCAGTGGGTAGATTCTCCTCATGTTTTTGTCATGTTACTATGTCACCTACAGCAAATTTACTTGTTGTATATATGTGTATACAGTTGGAAATATCAATAAATAAATTATTAAAAAAATATATATAAATAAATAAAGATTATATATAAAGAATTATTATAAAAATTAACAACAAAAACTTTCAACCTCCTAACAGCTCTCAGTTGCAACTAGACAAATAATAATGGTGGAAATGCTACACGAGCACTCTCAGGAACCCCCTTTGCTCTTTATCCAAAATACCGACTTTCGACAGATTGATAAAGAGCTTAGGCCAACTCTTACCATCCAAGCCAAGCCACCCATCCACATGCTCGCGCATGTCTGAGTTCGCCATGGCTTGGCCAACATGTAGAGGCCCCTTAACCATTTGGAGATCAAGTTTTCAATTCGAACCGCCACATATATAGTAATTTGGTTGTAAATCGACTCAGTCTGTGGGGGTTGACTTTTATTTCAAGGTGGTCCCCTTGAACGAACTCTTGAATCTCCCACTATAGTCAAAATAAGTTACCTCTAGATATTCTCCGTTCGAGAGAAATGACCAGGAGGGTGTAATTTAAAAAAAGGTCCTGGTGTTTAGTATCTGTTCTGTTAGGTAATTAATTACTTTAATTGCTGCTCAATCATTGACATAAATTAAAAATCGAAAGTTGTCCTCTACGGCACACAAGACAATTGAAAGACTCAAAAAGCTCTGACATTGCCGCTCTTTCTCTAATGAAGCGCTCAAGGAATGGGAGCAGATTTGGGCCGTTACAAAACGGTCATGAACGACTCCTTATTTGCATAACGATACCCCCTCCTTGACTAAAGACTCACCACGCCTCCTCTCCCCTCGGCTTCCAGAAGAACAACGGGAAACAGTAATGCTGAATATATTAAGGTGCAGTTTGCAGCTCAACGTAATGGCAACTTCGCCAGTTTAAGTGCCCTACTCTCCTTACTTTTCCTTTTAGCAGAAACGTGAAACTGGGAATTATTGGCCGACTCTTATTCCAGACTCCCTCGTTTTTCCTTCCCAAAGTGCCGAGATGGAAGATTGGAAAGGTAATATTTACAAATGGCTAAAACCGTTAGAACCTGGAATATCAAATAGATCTCCTTCCTTTTGTTGAAATACCGGAGAATTTATTTTCCATTTATTCAGTAATTCATATCCGGAATGTTTGATCTTCTGAATGATGAAGTGATAAAATAAAAATTCAACTAAAATAAATAATGTATGGAATAAACACTCTAGAAGGTAGAAGGAGACAAGTTTTCCTGTCCTCAGGGGGTATGCAAAACACAGCCAAAGCTTTCCTCTATATCACTACTAGTTATATAGATAACCATAAAATTTGATGTAAAATGGAAAAAAAATCGATATTAATTAGAATAATAATCGACTATTTTAAGAAAAATTATTCAAAAAGAGTTCTGTTATGTTGCTTAGTGCATATGTGAGTTCGATTTGAGAAACAAAAACAATAATATATACGTAAGTTTTTAGTTATAACTAAATGCATACTTTTTTTTTAAAATAATTTATTTATTGATATTTCCAACTGTATACACATATATACAACAAGTAAATTTGCTGTAGGTGACATAGTAACATGATAAAAACATGTGGATAATCTACCCTCTGATAGAACTCCAATAACATTTCTAGAGAAGAAGATCTCGAGGCCATC
>NW_027114749.1:63094-65377 GCF_000696795.3 Halyomorpha halys | reverse complement strand
GGTCACACGAGGCTCACCCACTCCTATCTTATTTCAAAAGAAACGCCTCCGAACTGCAAGTATTACAACAATGTCCAAGAATGTCCATATTTCACATCACACCTCAATAGCTAAGGATTATATTCGGATATTTCAAGAGCCCTCGGAGGTGATGATAAAACAATAGAATTAGTATTTCAGTTTTTTTTTTAATTAAAAAGTTTACTGACAAAAATATAACATTAATTGGAAAACAAAATAATAATATAAATAAAAAAATGAATAAAATAATAAATTAATATACGTAAACAAATGTAAGCAAAATAAAATGTCGTTGATGCAGTAATTTGTAAGGGAGTACTGTTACTCACTGTACTGTTTATTAGACCAACGGTTATGCAAGGAGGTGATTTGGTCAGAAACACACTCGACCACCAGATTTTTACCCAATTAAGGGTACCCACTTAATGAGGCTATGTTGACCCCCGGGGGCTTCCTAACCCACAGGGCTGGCTCAATGGCTACATGTAACAGATAATAATTATGTTCCACAACCGGATTAGATCATTAGTCTTTCGAGTTAGTAGTCCACTGCCTTGCCAATGAGCTACCCACACCCACAATTATTATAAAATATAGGAAATAATTGATAGAATATGTAATTAATTATTTTTTTTAAATAATATAAAAATAGATAAGAAAAATATTTGTTAAAAAGTGAGATATTTAGGTGAATCACGTATGTACTATTAAATATGATGGTGTAAATCTAAACATAAATAATAGTTACATAAAGTTAACGAAAGTTATCTTTGTTGATAGTGATAATGATATTTGATCTACATTGATCATTATAATAGTTATAAATCATAACCGCGGTGAGAGGGGTGCGCTGGGATCTCAAAGATCTCTGCTCTACCCATCACACGTGGGGGATAAAGTGGGCTCAGAGATCCTCTGATAGTGTAAATATTGTATATAAAAGAGTAATTGCAACTGGTAATTATTTTATTTATTTATTTTTTCATGTAAATAGTTTATCTTTATTTTCTTTATCCTTCTGTTTGTATATATTTAGTGTGAGATTTTATTTAATTTTTTTTCATTTATTTATTTATTTTTATTGTTATGTTATTTAATTTTAGTATGAATGCGATCATTTATCACTATTACCTATTGCCCAACAACGTTGTGGCAGATTGTAATATTTATCAATAAATAAAAATTACAATTAAATAAAAACCCATGAAGACAATTTAAATACAATAAAGTAAATATAAAAAAATTAAAAACAATGGATACAATAAAGAAATTTTAGAAAAAGTATCCCTGTAGCAGTTGATTATATAAAATAAAATCAATGTACAATGCTAAATACAAACTACAAATGCAAAATGAATGCTACAATGTACTGTATGTTTGATATTTTCATTATAATGTTTTTTCTTTCTTTTTGTATAGTATTTTAAGAAAGTGGCATCCTATGGTGCCGTGTCACCCGTGTGTTGGGTACCGCAGGTCGAGAGGATCCTTATAAATTCCTCGAAAAGAACCTCATCCTTGATCCAATATCTCAAAGGACTTCTTTAATATCGCTCCTTTTTCCAGATCAAAGATAAAGGAAAATTAATATTAAATGTCCTCAAAGATTAGAAAGCAAGCCTATCAACAATAAATGTACCATTATAACCCAGAAATAAACCTAATATAGTTTAGAATAAACTTAAAAAGCGATCTCTCTAAATACAGCACAGTTCTGTATTACATAAGAAAAAATTTGTATTTGATCTCAGTTAATGAAACCTTTATTTATTTATATTACAGAAATTATTTATTCTAGTCTCGTTGAGAGAAAGTCACCCACCTATCCATGTTAGAATTTAAAATAATTTATCATTACTTTCGTGTCTCCTCGTGGATTTCGTAAACGCCGCAACTGTGATGCCACCTGAAATCATCTATGCACTCAAAGGTAGGACCTGGTTTAAGAAGGAGGAGAGATCCAGAGAAGACAGAATTGAAATAAAAGTCCAATATATATTTCCAAATATATCACACTATAATTTACTGATCCGATATGTATATTGTTACTAACTGCCTCCCAAGGAGGAGAAATCTCAAAAGGGGTTCACACTTTGGTTTACCAAGTTTGCGCTTAGTCAACTCTGTGGGCTATCACCCATTAAACGTCATTGAGAGATACTACGTGTAAGAATAATATAATAAATGATTATGAAAGGAATATGGTCCGGGTGTGGTAAAAAAAAAAAACTCAAATAGTATATTCTACTATTTGAGTTGTTT
>NW_027114749.1:61880-62629 GCF_000696795.3 Halyomorpha halys | reverse complement strand
CACAAATTCCACCCTCAGACAAATCCATGCCGGGACTCCTCAAGGTTCAGTCTTTTCTCCCATTCTGTTTCAACTCTATGTTCACGACATCATTCCGTCACACCTCCATTGCTATGTTCGCTGACGATAAAGCAGTGTTCTCTTAACATGACATAATAATAGCTAGAAATACTTTGCTAAGTCACCTTAATGGAACTAGAACAATACTTAAACAAATAAATGATTCAGACTAATCATTGAAAAATATACTTCAAAAGTTTTTACTCTCTGACGCCCACCAGAAATGATCCTCAAAGGTAAAAATTTAAAAAGAAATCCTGTCAGTGAAACAGTAAGATAACTATCTCAAATCTACGCATGGTTAGCATTGCTAAATCCTATCCTAAATAGCAAATCCAAATTAAAACCAGAAACAGCTATTTTTATTTTTAAAATAATTCTCAGGCCACTGCTGATGTATAGCTGTGAAGTCTGGAGAGCGGCATCCTTTACGAAAAAGGAAATATTACAATCTTTTTAAAATAAAGTCATAAAAATTGCAGTGCTCCTTGGTTTGTAAGAAATAGCCAATTGCATCGGGAATTACAAATATAGGCAATAGAGGATTACATAAAAAAAAAGGTTCATGAAGTTCCACTCCCAGTTACCTACAGATAAAGGAGCAGTGACCTACAACCTGGGAAACCCAACCTCAACCTGAAGACTGAAACCCAGGCTGCTGCAGGACATCCTGTTATAAATTCTATATT
>NW_027114749.1:60623-61308 GCF_000696795.3 Halyomorpha halys | reverse complement strand
TAATAAATGATTATGAAAGGAATATGGTCCGGGTGTGGTAAAAAAAAAAAACTCAAATAGTATATTCTACTATTTGAGTTGTTTTTTTTTTACCGCACCCGGACCATATTCCTTTCATCTTTACACACGGTCAACCAATAATGTTCCAATAAATGATTATGTATAAGGCAAACTATGTTATGTACTGCTACGCTTGCTATCTCGGATCATAACTGTGGGCCAGCAGGTGTAGACTCAGTGAACCTCAATATGTATATTTCTGTGTAGATTCCAAACTGAGATTTGGATTTTGTCTCGATAGTTCCCCTTACTATATATTTCATTCAATTGAAAAATATGTATCGTTACAACCAATGGAGAGTCAGCGGCTTAGTATTTTGTAAGAAAGCGCCGTATCTTGAGTTTTCCACAATTAAGGGTACCTACTTTTTAGCGGTAGGATTTGCCTCAGACGGGCTCCAGAGCCCACAAGGTTGACTCACAGTAACAGGAAAGATAACTATTTGCCACACCCGGATTCCAACCCGGGTCTTTTTTATTATTTATTTAATACCAGATCAGCCTATATATAATGTTATAAATAACAAAAAATAGATTAAAATATTATTATCCAGTTTCTGACGTGTCCATTTCCGGCGATTTATTGGCTGGGAACAGACGTTCTGATTGGGTCCTCAAATTTCTT
>NW_027114749.1:56563-59358 GCF_000696795.3 Halyomorpha halys | reverse complement strand
AAATAAAATAAAAGTAATGTCAATAATAGCATTGATAAATATAGAATTTATAACAGGATGTCCTGCAGCAGCCTGGGTTTCAGTCTTCAGGTTGAGGTTGGGTTTCCCAGGTTGTAGGTCACTGCTCCTTTAACTGTTGGTAACTGGGAGTGGAACTTCATGAACCTTTTTTTTATGTAATCCTCTATTGTCTATATTTGTAATTCCCGATGCAATTGTCTATTTCTTACAAACCAAAGAGCATCCATTGCTATTTTTATAACTTTTTTTAAAAAAGATTGTAATTTTTTCCTTTTCGTAAAGGATGCCGCTCCCCATACTTCACAGCTGTACATCAGCAGTGGCCTAAGAATTATTCTAAAAATAAGAATATCTGTTTCTGGTTTTAATTTGGATTTGCTATTTAGGATAGGATATAGCATTGCTAACCTTGCGTAGGTTTGAGTCAGTTATATTACTGTTTCACTGGCAGGATTTCTTTTTAAATTTTTACCTTTGAGGATCATTTCTGGTGGGCGTAAAAGTAAAAACTTTTGAAGTGTATTTTTCAATGTTCAAACTAATCATTCATTTATTAAAGTATTGTCCTAGTCCATTAAGGTGACTTAGCAAAGTATTTCTAACTATTATTATGTCATGTTAAGGAAACACTGCTTTATCGTCAGCGAACATAGCAATGGAGGTGTGTCTGAATGATGTCGTGAACATAGAGTTGAAACAGAATGGGAGAAAAGACTGAACCTTGAGGAGTCCCGGCATGGATTTGTCTGAGGGTGGAATTTTTGTAATTTATTCAAACCGAAAATGTTCTGCCGTTGAGGAATGAGCTCAGAATATCGTATAAGTGCATTTGAGTTTCCACCGGCTTTAGATTATATAGCAGACCTTGCCAGACCTTATCGAACGCAATCTGGGTCTTGGAGTTAGTAATACAGCGCCCATATCCATATAAGTAAGTGAAAATAAAATCTAACTCAATATGTGAAATCATTGATTATATACACAAAATGATCAAGTAATTTACATCGAAATAATAAATTAGTTTCTAACATAAATCTGCAATTTAAATATAATTCTTAGTTATGAGATACACCGCTTTGGTTTAGAGGTTATGTGGTTGAAGCCATCTCAAACTATGTCTTTGAAAGCTTTAAAGGAACAGCAAACAACAAGTGGGCTCGAAAATAAACATAAAATAATCAAAAGAGTTAGAATAAAACGATGAATAAAATGGCCTTGTAGACTAAAATAAATTAGCTGAATAAATTATAAAACAAAAGAAACTAATTAAAAAAAAAACAATATATGTATAAAATAAATACGACGGTCTCAAAGAAAGTTAATCCAAGGTCAAAGGAAGATAGTTTGCTGTCGAGAAGGTCGCCCTCCGTAGCTATAAACACTGTTGTTACTCTCAAACTGATCCTACGTTAGTGGGCCTACCTCTGTACTGGCTCATCAACAGTCGAAATGTACAAATGCAAAGATGGCCACAATGACAATACAGGCCACGCCTATTAAGGTTAGACAGGGCCTGGTTGTTTTAATGCATTATGCGTGCCGACTAATTAGCAACAACTCATATTCCACACAAAGACCAGAAACGCAGAAAAGGTCAGGTTCCGGACTTTAATGTTGATTAACACACTCAAAATATTCAAACTATTACATTATAACCCCAAACAGGGCTGGTTAAACACCATTATTACAACTAATTAGTAAGAACATGTAGCGAGAGGGGCGAGAAGGAGCATGAGGTTTAGCCACAAATCACCAGAGCTCTGCACCTCGAGCCTCACCGAAGCTCTCAAATTTACATATTACTTCATTTTGTAAAGACATATTGTTATTTCTATATATTAATAATTTCTGTAAGATAACACTTAACGATGTCGATAAAATGATTAATAAACGATACCAAAACAATGCACGAAGCTATCTCAAGCAGACATGTACCGACCGCTTCTCGGTCACAGCCGCATGGACTAGATCTATAAATAAGGGGCTCTAAGTCCCCTCTTCGATCTTTGATCCACAGCCTTGTCCGGGCCTAGTCATAGCACTGGTGGCGTACACACTGCTTGAGATAGAAAAGTTCATTGCCAATATATTCTCACAAAAGTTGTTTTTTTTTTGTACGCATACCTAAGATGATGACCTACCTCCTCTCCTTCTCTCTAGCAATCTTAGTCCGTCCGCTTCATCTCGGCAACTAAGATTGTAACCTAATCCGTAACGGTTATACTAGTCCGTCCGCTTCATCTCGGTAACCAGTGTAGTTGATCCTTTCTCTCCCCAGCTCTAGTCTGTCCGCTTCATCTCGGCAACTAAAACTGTTATTCTACCTCAATCTCTCTTACCTAGACCTCCTCTACCTGCGTCAGTACCCAGGGGTCATCCTCTGGCACGGCCATTCCTAAATTACTATTGAATACGCCTTGTCGAGGGCCTTCTATAGAGTGACTATTAGGCTGGTAAACCGCCTAAGACTTAGACTTACCCCGACAAACTGATTTCAAAACGAATATAAAGGCGACGCCTTAGTGACGGTTATCAGCCCTTAGCAACTGTCTCTATTACTTAATTATAACAACACAAATATAAATACACATGTGTCTTCTTAAATAACTAAATTCCAATTAAAATAATATAAATGTAACTAAATTAAACATCAATACTAACCAAATACTATTTACAATATAATTATAAAATACGGCGTTAACATTGTATAAACCAGATAAATCCGGACAGCGTAAAATTCGCATTCAATTTTCAGTCGTGACCTCTTTCATAGA
>NW_027114749.1:50488-51053 GCF_000696795.3 Halyomorpha halys | reverse complement strand
GTTTGTTCTAACAACTTTATTATTTACATGTAAACATTAAATTCATATTAAATGTTGTTCAAAGTGAATAGTACAAGAGCCCAAGAGGAGAAAAAGGGCAGTTATCTCACCCCAATTTTCCATTTCTTTAATGAAAACTATGTATAATTAATAGCCATATATACGTTGTATTTCTCAGTTCTTTGATTACTATATTTTTATCTGTATTCATTGTGTACAATTATTTACTTAAATCTTTCCATAAATTCTCTATTCACGGGTTGTTATCTTGTTTTTGTTCTTAGCCCTGAAGGCTAGAAATCCTGGCCGAAACGTTTTTTAAAACTTATTTTTGTTATTCTCTGACCGCACCCCCAACCATCTTCCCATTATATACATTATCCACGGTAAAGTATGTTATCATCATTATAAACAACTATATACAAGGACCTCAAACAAAGAAATAAAAAATCTTTAATTGTATGTCCGCAAACGCTTTGCTTAGGAGATATTCAAACCTAAATATTTTCATTGTTATGAATTATTTACGTTATATGAAATAAAGAAAACCTATTTGTTTGTTCTA
>NW_027114749.1:47145-50438 GCF_000696795.3 Halyomorpha halys | reverse complement strand
GTAGTGTATACTAAAGTTCTGTAGTGAATGGGAATTTTAGAGCGTTTGTCAAGTAAGTGTTGTAGCAACCGGAATCTACGAGCAGTTTCCTGTCGTTTCAGTCTTGTGTGTGGATTCCAAGTAAGTCTCTTGTCAATATGGAGTCCTAAGTATCGAATCTGTTCAACAGGCGTTAGTGGAGTATTTAGAAAGGATACTGTAGGACAGGAGGGTAGAGGTTTACGACGGAGAAGTAAAGGTGATCTGATGGGATTTGTCAGGATTTATTTTGATTCTCCAGTTTTGTCACCATTCTTCAATAAATGTTATGTGTGTCTGTAGTGTTTGTGATGCATTAGTTAGGTCGTTGTTTACAGCAAGTATACATGTGTCATCAGCGTATGTGTGACTAAAATTAAAATTTTTGAAAATGGCAATAGTAAAGGCCGAAACGTTACAAAAGTGTGGAGTTTATAAGTATAGAATAAAGTTTTGATAAGTTTCAATTACAGTATAATTGATACTGATCATTTAATAATATTGGGTGAGGACGAAAAAACACATAAAACTTAATACAACTATAATAAGAAGGAAAATGGTCCGAGTGCAGTCAATGAAAAACTAAAACAGTGATTAAAGTATTTATATTGAGCCAACGTTTCGCCCCACGTTTCAGGGCTTCATCAGGGCTAAAAAAGATACAAACACTTAAATGATGTAAACATAAATTAACAAAGTAAATGAAAAAGTAAAAAGATGTACAATTAAACGAAAAAATTAAATCAGAATAATAAAAGGTTATAGAAAATATACAAAGATAAAAATATAAAAAATAGAGGAAGATAACGAAGAGAGAGACGTACCTTTCAGACTAGAAGTCAGTGTGAAAGTGAACTATTGACTGGTTGTTATAGATAAGTAGTGGGGATAGGTAGTTAAAAACATGACATTTTTTTTTTTTTTAATTTTATTTATTGTTATTTACAACTGTATAAAAATATATAAAACAAATAAATTTTCTGTAGGTCAGGTAGTTACACGATACAAAAATATGGAGAATCTACCCATTAATAGAAATCCAATAAAATTTCTTGAATAGATCTCGAGGCCATCATCTTTTCAGACGCCTAGGAGGATTATTAGGTAATGAAGGAGGAGCAAGAAACATGCGATTTGGGTGGTTGGGAAGTTTATCGTGGAAGGATTGGTATCTGGTTCTGGCCAAATTGGCAACATATGAGACATAGAGGTCCTGATGGATGACTTGATTCGTGACAAAGTAAGGAGCATGAAGGATTTTGGCCTATTAGGGTTGGATTCGAGAGGATTTTGATGGTCTAGTGGATCCCCAAAGCTCAACTCCGTATGTCCTGATAGGCCTTATAATAGTCATGTAGATCAGTCTTTTGTAATGGATTGGCAGTTTAGACCGCTTGAACGTTGTAATAGTCGGAATCGAAGAGTTTCAGTCTTGTATAAGGATTCCTTGTCTGCTGTTTGTCCAGATGAAGTCGTAAGTAACGGATCTGTTCGACTGTAATAAGTGGGCTATTCTTAAAGGATAATGTGGGGCAAGAGTTCATGGGTTTATATGGTACAAAGGATAGGACCATGGCATACTGGCGGCTTTTGAGATGTGGGAACGTTACATTTAAAAATAATTTATAACTAAACAGTATTAGTAATTCTAACTCTTAAAAACTCACTAGTGTTTTGTAAATTCTAACTTAAATTTTAAGACCGAATGCGCGAGCTAAGCAGTTTTGGAATTGAAAACTAACAAGCATTTCACAGCTTTGATCTTTCATTTCCCCATCGATTTCTTTTTTTCTGTAGAACTTAAGTACTTAGACCTCTCTACAAGTTTAAATGTATTTCCTCCTATATCTATATCACCGAAATCGCTCTCCTTTCTACTAGTAACCATATATTTTTTTGTATTTGTATATTTTTTTTTTTCGAGAACTAGTTCCTTACTAGATTTTATCGACACTGTATTTAGCTCCGAATGAAAAAGTAGTGTTTTTTTAAGGTTTTGAAACAGCCGCCATTTTTTTATTCCTCCTACCTATACTAGGCAGACTCATCAATTTTGATTAGTAATTATACATATTTTTCATTAAAGTAATTAAAAATTGGGGTGAGATAACTGCCTTTTTTTCTTCCCGGCTCTTGTACTATTAGAAAACACCAGGAATTGACGACAGAGTTGAAGGATCTATATCAATTAGAAGGTGTTACCACTATTCCAT
The DNA here is from genome assembly GCF_000696795.3 of Halyomorpha halys. Lineage (NCBI taxonomy): Eukaryota > Metazoa > Arthropoda > Insecta > Hemiptera > Pentatomidae > Halyomorpha > Halyomorpha halys. The sequence goes on along the minus strand of NW_027114749.1, from coordinate 48,207 downwards.
TAACAATATCAACGAATGGTCTCATACCAAAATCAACAGTGGCAGGCATGAATGGTCTGGGAGTGCCTATTGATGTAATAAGAGAGGCTCAACAGTCAGTTCTCTTAGATAGAGCAGGTATAGTACGAAAAGTTATAAATATTTGAATCATAGGAAAAATAAATTAAAATATGAAGGTAGTTGGATCTCAGGTTCTCCAGCTCACATAAACCTCAACCCGCAATAGCGAAAAAAAATCAGACCATAACCATAATAATGATAATATAAATAATAAAATCTCTCTCTATCTACATACTGAGAGATAAATAAAATGAACATAATCTTGCTGTTGTATATTGTTGACACAATACACACGCCTGAGGGGTAGAGCAGGGCTCTTCAAAATACCAGTGCAACCCTTTTACTGGTAATGAGCCAGTGGAGGTTGAGTAAGTGCGCTAGAGCCGCAAACACTCTTTTTTTCTGATTTTAGTTTACAATAGATCCACTGATTTTCCATCACAATAGATCAATAGGGGCACTGCCGATTCAAACCTCGACGTGGATTGTGTTGGGTGGAACTGGATAAGGATTAAACTAAGTGATTAGGATTATTAGAAAGGTTTACATGGAATTTTAAGAATTTGTTTGGTACTAGTTCAAGGACATAAGGGATATGAAGGTCTTGGTGTAATGTTCTGTTGTAAACGTAATAGAGTGCATTGACTATGGTTCTAAAGATTTTGGATTGAGAAGACAGGATACGTTAAGTTAGGTTGCTGATCCCCTGAAGTTCGAGTCTGTGCTTAGAGCTCACATGCTCGAAAACTTGGGAAAAACTGTTTTGTTTATATAGGTGCCGGGTCACGTGGGGATCACTGAAAATGAACTGGCGGACATTGCAGCTAAACAAGCACTTGCGCTTCCAGGTCAGGGCGCGGCCATTCTGTCACCACAAGAAATAAGTCTTCCAATGAAAAATGAGATATTATCTAGTTGGCAAGCCATGTGGGATGAAAGCCCGCCAAGCAAATTAAAAACCATAAAAAAAAAACCACTAAACCATGGACCACATCATACCGT
>NW_027114749.1:42608-43117 GCF_000696795.3 Halyomorpha halys | reverse complement strand
CAACTTTATTATTTACATGTAAACATTAAATTCATATTAAATGTTGTTCAAAGTGAATAGTACAAGAGCCCAAGAGGAGAAAAAAGGCAGTTATCTCACCCCAATTTTTGATTTCTTTAATGAAAACTATGTATAATTAACAGCCATATATACGTTGTATTTCTCAGTTCTTTGATTTCTATATTTTTATTTTTATTCATTCAGTACAATTATTTACTTAAATCTTTCCATAAATTCTCTATTCACGGGTTGTTACCTTGTTTTTTGTTCTTAGCCCTGAAGGCAGGAAATTGTGGCCGAAACGTTGGTATTAATAAATAGTTTTTTAAAACTTATTTGTGTTATTCTCTGGCCGCATCCCCAACCATCTTCCCATTATATATATTTAATGTTATCATCATTATAAACAACTGTATAGTTTATAATAATATCCGTTGAATAATAATATTAAATATTATTTATTGTTATTAGTTTAAGTGCATAATATAAATGATAAGTATTAGCGACAA
>NW_027114749.1:39355-40129 GCF_000696795.3 Halyomorpha halys | reverse complement strand
TTACCCAATTATATTGCAGACTCAAACGGTTGTTAATGTTTATTGTTGGTCGTGGATTAATATGTGATTAATGATTAACGTTTTAGGCTAAATTTCAGGGCTTCTTTAGGGCTCAGTACAAACGAGATTAGAAAAAATAAATAAATTCGTGCAGCTACATTGAAGGGTCAGCCATTCAGTTGTAAGGAAGTTTTACTAGACTAATTTTTAAATTATTTTACTTATTTTATTTAAGGTTACCTTTAAAGTTATTATTAAGTGTGGCCACACTTTTTGGGCAATATTGTTATTAATTATTATTATTAATTTATTTTTTTGGTTATGGGGCAACATCCGTACAAATAGTGTTAGCCTATTATATTAAATACATAAGATAAATGATCAAGTATAGTAAATTTACAAAACTGGTTAGAATTAAACAATACAACAAAAACTTCACTTCATATTTATTAATATTAAAAAAACAAAACAAATATTATACCTCCAATTAGGACGATAGGTATACGGCTCTAAGCCCAAGAGTTACATATATAAAAAAATTTTAAGATCCAATCCTGATGGTACAGACAGAAATTCATACAACTGATTTCGGCTAATATTGCTTAACTTCGGCATGTATGGGATTCCGTTCTCATGATATGCAGGGAAATTTGTCAAAAAATGGAACCATCAAATTCTCCCCGCATCCAATCGTTACAATCCAAAATCCTACGTAAAATCCTTGATGCTCCTTATTACGTTACAAATAAACTCATTCACAAAGACCTTAACATC
>NW_027114749.1:37691-39305 GCF_000696795.3 Halyomorpha halys | reverse complement strand
CTGAGTGGTCGATATTTGCTTAATCGTCTGTTACGTTCCTGTATTTTTATTCTAATATGATGGTTCCTAGTGAGTTTTGTGTAAAGTAATGTTATCAAAAAAGAACAAGCGGATGGTAAAAGTCGATTTATTCGACAAATAAAATAAAATTTTATAGTTAACAAAATAATAAACGCAATTTAATAAAATTTTATCCGAAGCCGAAATTAAAAACAAAAAACAATTATTGGTGGAGATCCTGAATTACTCGTTTCATAAAGGCCCTAATGAAAAGCAGGTGCGAACTGTTCAAATTTAAATTGTTCTATTAACATAACTCACGCGGGGCATGTTTTCATTTCTCTCGGCTAATTTTAACGAGATTGATTTTGATCCGGTGAATCCTGAATAGAATAAAAAGAAAATCTCTTTCAAATATTTCCGTACAATAAAGACAAATTGAAATTCGAATGAGAATTATTTGTTCAGTCTAAAGCGATTTATTTTTTTTTTATATAATTTTTTTTCAATGCAACCTCAAATCTGTTTATGTGACTATAATCCCATCCAACTAATTTCGATCTGGCAGGAGTGTCCTACTTTTCTATCCCCTAAGTTGGGTCCTGTGAGTATTTATCTCATGCTAGACGATTTGCAATAATTTTATGATATAGAGAGTGTTTCAGGGTTAAGTGGCCAAACAGAAAATATGAACTAAGGGCCTCAAAATAAGAAAAAAAAAATCTTTAATTGTATGTCCGCGAACGCTTTGATTAGGACATATTCAAACCTAATTTATTTTCATTGTTATGAATTATTTACGTTATATGAAATAAACAAAACCTATGTGTTTGTTCTAAAAACTTTATTATTTACATGTAAACATTAAATTCATATTAAATGTTGTTCAAAGTGAATAGTACACGAGCCCAAGAGGAGAAAAAAGGCAGTTATCTCACCCCAATTTTTTATTACTTTAATGAAAACTATGTATAATTACAAGTCTGAATTGATTAGTCTGCCAAGTATAGGTAAGGGGAATAAAAAAGGGGGCAGTTTCAAAGCGATAAAAAAAAAAATAATTTTTCATTCGGAGCTCTATATCTTAAAAAGTAGGAACAACACAAGAAAACCTAAGAGAACTTTATTTAAAGAATAGTAAATTATCTAAAATATGAGCCCTAATAGAGTTATTTAAGTTAAATCGTTTTCGAGATATAACTTTTAAAAGCAACATTTTATAAAAATGTTGTGTGGGACTTACTAAAAGATCAGTAGTTAGTGAATTTATTTGATAACAGACATATGTGCTTCTTATGGATCTAGAGATATATTTTTTCAAAAATCTAACATTTTATACGAACAACTAGAAATTAACATTTTGTGAGTTTATTTTGTCAAATATTATAAAAACTACTACTCCTCCACAAAGATAAACATAATTAACTATTTTGTAGTAAATTTAACTAGCTTTAATTTGGGCGCTAGCAGACATCGGTACGTCCAATGGTTTCTGAAATGAAGTATTTCATAAATCGTTGTTTTCATAAATATTGTCCGAACAACTATAAATCAATATATTTTAGCAAATATCATGAAAACTACTATCCCTACGAAGGTAAAGGTCATAAACTT
>NW_027114749.1:30525-32351 GCF_000696795.3 Halyomorpha halys | reverse complement strand
CGTAAAATCCTTGATGCTCCTTATTACGTTACAAATAAACTCATTCACAAAGACCTTAACATCCCATTCGTTGCAGATTTGACTTGAAACAGATATGCGTCTTTTCATTCCAAACTCCTTAGCCATCCTAACCCCTTAATTCTTAATGTTTCATCCTTAACAATCCCTGATAATCCTCCGAGGCGTCTGAAAAGAAGATGGACACGAGACCTTCTAATTTAAATTAATGTTTGAAGTATCACCAATGGGTGGTTCCTTCCCAAGATTTACAAGTGTATATTAAACATACAACATATTTATCTATTGTATTATTTTGTACAGTTGTAAATTACATTAAATAAATTAAAAAAAAAATTCTAGTTGTTCGGATAATATTTTTGATTTTTGAATAACTATATCCCAGAAACAATAAGTTGTACACATATCGACCAACATTAAAAATAAATGTAATTTAACTTACAACAAAGAAGTTTATGACACGTTTAAGATCCAATCCTGAGGGTACAGACAGAAATTCATACAACTGATTTCGGCTAGTATTGCTTAACTTCGGCATGTATCGGATTCCGTTCTCATGATATGTAGGGCAATTTGTCAAAAAATGGAAACAATCCTCCAGGGCCGTTCCATCACAAGCTGGACAAAGCTTCTGTGGGTCCAAAGTATATTTGTGTGGACCGACATTTAGAGTAATTGCATATTTACTGGAGAGTCGTAGTTGGGCAATTATTCTCAAGTGAGTTATAGGGCAAAAGATCTTTAGGTAGCTTTGAGGAGCATCCGTTTTAATAAAGTCTCTACCGTACCACGAGCTATAGGTATAGCTCCATTCTCGTAATAACAAGAGGTCCTTTATCCTTCACAAATTCCTTTTATCTATCCATGATCTCCCCCATTGTAATTTTGATACTTACTGGATCATTAAGTAGTATCGGGTCAAACATTCCGAAGCTTTCTAATATTTCTCTTATCAGCGTTACCCAATTATATTGCAGACTCAAACGGTTGTTACTGTCTAGCTGCAGTAGCTTTAAATAACATTGTTTCACGAAGCGAGTACAACTCATGTTAAGTATTTTTATTAGTCAGGACAGAGTAAATTAATTAAATTAAAATAATAATAAAAGTAAATTAAAATTACCTTTGTAATTGTTCTAAAGGGACATAGTCTCAGTATAATAAAATATTTTTTAGATTAATTATTTTATATATGCTTGTTTGAGAGTGGTTTAATTTATTCTTAATTTAAAAACAATTTTGATCCTTTTTATCTCTTAACTTTTATTATTTAAAATTTTTTCCAACGTTTCGGCCCTCAGGCCATTCTCAACGATAGTACCTTTAATAATGATGTCATTTCTTTTTCACAATCTTAAAACTGCAGGCTAATTGTCTTTGTCCCATATAACTTTTACTAAAAATTTTTTCTTAGATTTAAAACTTTTTTTACACAACACTTTTCTCCCTTCACTTATCATTTACAATTTAAAACAGAACCTCTCTGTTTGAACCAGGTAAAAAAATTTTTAGTAAAAGTTATATGGGACAAAGGCAATTAGCCTGCAGTTTTAAGATTGTGAAAAAGAAATGACATCAATATTGAAGGTAGTATCCTTGAGAATGGCATGAGGGCCGAAACGTTGGAAAAAAGTTTAAAGAATAAAAGTTGAAAGATAAAAAGGATCAAAATTGTTATTAAATTAAGAATAAGAATTTTTTTATTTCATTACCAACGTAGGAATTGAATAAAATGGGCGTAATGCAATTTTACTTTATTATTAATATTAATGATCATTTACACTTATATATTATATAATGTATTAATT
>NW_027114749.1:29206-30091 GCF_000696795.3 Halyomorpha halys | reverse complement strand
TTACTTATATTTTCATTCCATAACTTGTGTTATTAATTTTGTTATATTACAAATATCTAATTTCCTATGTATACGTTGTATTTCTCAGTTCTTTGATTACTATATTTTTATCTGTATTCATTCTGTACAATTATTTACTTAAATATTTCCATAAATGCTCTATTCACAGGTTATTTGTTCTTAGCCCTAAAGGCTAGAAATTCTGGCCGAAACGTTGGGATTAATAAATAGGTTTTTTAAAACTTTTTAAAATTTTTGTTATTATTTTATTTTATTACCGCACCCCCAACCATCTTCCCATTATATATATTTAATGTTATCATCATTATAAACAACTGTAATATAATATCCGTTGAATAATAATAGTAAATATTATTTATTGTTATTAGTTTAAGTGCATAATATAAATGATAAGTATTAGCGACAAATACAGAAATTATAAAAGTCCTTCCCTTCTATTGCCGTCTTCCTTTAAGTTATATTTTCACTATTTCTATTTAAATATATAAAAGATATTATAAATAATAGAATATATTTTTAAAAAAAGATGGAAGGACGAAAGAGATCCGCTATACAATAAGGAAGAAAATACGAGAGAAAAGTTAGGGAAGGGTTGCGACGACAACATAATTTCCATCTCAATATAAACACTAACCCCGTCCAAAAGTATTGAACCCTCTGCGGCCTAGGGAAAACACACAGGCTTATATTTTATACTGAATACACTTTTATTATTATTGTAATAAAAAATATTGTGTCATTATTATTTATAATTCGTTATTTAGCAGAATAAACTACATTTGTTATATGCTCTAAAGCATATGGTTATTATACATTAGCTAAACCGTCGAACATCAAACGTATCCAATCCTTTCAATCCAAAAT
>NW_027114749.1:16372-23396 GCF_000696795.3 Halyomorpha halys | reverse complement strand
TGATATTATTATACATACGAAAAAAACGGAATAAAAATAAATCCTCGGAATAAATTAAGTTGAAAATTTAGCATTTTTCAATTTTTTTTTTTCCAAAATGGTATTTAAAGGTTTTCAGACAACGCTATAAATGAATATGATGAGGTTTTAATAGTTGACTGTATATTAATATGTGGAGATGGTTAGGGCATGGGGCACGTACAGTGCATCGTTCAATGGACAAAAATCAAAATATTTTTTACCAGTTATTTACTATTGGAATTTTTAAACTGATGCATAAATATATTTAACTGTTTATAATTTCCTTTGAGGCCGTATAAAAGATAAACTCTAGGAATTAATTCCTTTTGATGTGATCACATTATCAGTTACAATTTTTTTCACTTCCACAGTGCGTCTTTTCTTTATCGAAAAAAATACTTATAGTCAAGGAATCTAAGAGTCAAGGTATGTTTAATACTGTAAAAAAATGGGAAAGTTTAATAAATAAAATCTTAATTCAAACAAATATAATGAAATTTCAATTTTTTCTAATTATAAAATGACTTTTCTCAAAAAAGCTAAAACCGTTGTAGAGATTTATAAATAAAATGGACTTTCCTAAACCAAAAAAAAAGTTTGGGTATACTTGCAAGTTTTTTTTTATTTTTTCAGAAAATTCGAAAACAAGCGTTTTCAACATCTGGCATTTTACCCCTACCGAGCAAAAAAATAAGTAATCATGAAATTTCTAATAGAATATTTCAACTTAGAAAAGCTCTGACGAGTTTCATACCCTTATCAAAAGGTTTTGTGAGCTTTGGTTAGTGGCAACTAAAAATAAATTTGAATACTGCCACCGAATTCGGAAACAATTTATTTCCCAACATAAAAATTGGCTCTATTTGCTTTTTTTATTGCCAGATTATATTGAGGATAAATTAGAAAACAAAATATTCTCTTTTCAAATTTCTATACGAGGCCGACCAAAATAATCGTTTATGGTATGCTTTGAAAAACAAAAACACACTCGCAATCCGCTAGGACAAATACTTCTGGGGATCTAATAAGGAATCTCCATATCATGTCTGATCCCTTCAATGCTTCACAGAGAAGTATATCAAGAAAACATAAAAACGTCGATAAATATATTGAAGTTTTTTTTATGTCTCAAACACTTCGAATGAAAGTTTAAACGAGTTTATTTCAAATTTAGAATTAGATACGTCAGATTCAGACTCTGATGATTTTTGTGTAATTTTGTATTAATATAATTATTATTGTTTTTATTTTGAAGCTCTGTCTTTTTGTTATTTTTTAACCTAATATCTACATATTTTGAGCCTTTATTTTATGTTTAAATCTTTTGCCGTAATTTACATAACTTATAAGGTATAATTTGTTTTATTAACAGAAAAAAAAATCAAATTTATCTTTAGAAACTAACTAGCTATGCGTCCCTTTGTTGATGGGCTATTATTAAACAGCGTTCCAGTCACCCTCCTCATCTATTTGAGTTGGTAGTCTTAAAGAAGTCTCTTGCAATAATTCATTAATTACTGATTTTTGTCCGCCAACTCCATATATTCGAAGCACTGTGCGTCGAGAGGGGAGCCAGAAGTTCTAGCTTTACTCTGAAGTTTAGTTTGAAGAAGTGAGTTTAGCCAGAACCTCAGCTGAAGCTGAGACGAAGACCTGAAATTGAGGTCGAAAGGTTAAATAAATATTTTTTCTTTGTTTATTTACTGATAAACTAATATAAACTAAAATATCCCTCCCCCCAACCATCTTCTCTACATAAATAAATGTGATTTGCTTTTTCATATAATCATTTTTTTTTATCTCTTTTACTCAAATCACTTATTAGAATCAGTAATCATTTTTTTATTCTTCAGAAAGATAAAAATGGTTTGCATATTATATGCATGAAAAAAATTTATACTTTCTGAGCTACGCGCCGAAAATTCTTAATTTTGCTAATAACAGTTTTTTACTGAAAAAAATGGTACTATAACCTATAACCTATAACCTATAGTCTTCTCGGGACAATCCTTAGCATTTAGCAAGAAGCACCATCACAATGGGATGAACTATATGACAGCGCATAAAGTACTATTCAGAAATATTTATTTTTGTAAATTGGATAATTAACTAAAACACTAATTCCAGTTTTTTTCTAGTCTGACCCCAGCTGATTATAAGAATTTTGGTTATTCTCTAATAGCTGCCTGTAGGTAGCCGTCCAATTCTAACCTAAGTGAGTTTTTTATACGTTATAATTTATTGAAAGTGAAAATTTCTCTTGACTCTTATTACAAGGGCGGGGAGAAAAAAAGGCAGTTATTTCACCCCAAATTTTGATTATTTAATGTAAACTATATATAATTACTAGCCTAAATTGACGAGTCTGTCAGGTACAGGTAGGGGAAAAGAAAAATGGTGGCTGTTTCAAAATGTTAAAATAAATAATTTTTTATTCGGAGCTCCATATCTTTAAAAGTGCCTACACTAGAAAATCTTAGAGAGCATCTTTTAAGTAAAAGTAAATTTGCTAAAATATGATTCCTAATAGCTATTTACATTCAATACTTCCCGAGATATAGCTTTTTAAAAAGCAACATTTTATGAAAAATCAGTAGTTAGTGAATTTATTTTTATAAATCTATATATCTATAGATCTATATCTATATAGATGTCTATTAGGACGCAAATTAAAGCTATTTTAATATTAAAAACAGTATTTCATAACTTTTATATTCGTAAGAGCAGTAGTTTTATGCTTTTTAGAAAACCAATCACAAAATTTTAATTTCTAGTTGTTCGGATAACATTTTTGATTTTTGAAAAACTACATCGCAAAAAACATTAGACGTGCGTAAGTCTGTTATCACTCAAAATAAATATAATTTACATACTACAAAGAAGTTTATGACACGTATTTTGGAAGGGGTAGTAATCTTTATGATATTGCCATATGAATATAAATTTGTTGTTCGAACAACTATTAATTAATTTATTTTAGCAAATATCATAAAAACTACTATTCCTTCGAAAATAAACGCCGCGACTACTTTATAGTACATTAAACTAACTTTAATTATCATCTGTACGTCGAATAGATTTTGAGATATGATTTATCAAAATAAATTCACTAACTTCTGATTTTTCAGTGCATTTTTTATGAAATGTGGCTTTTTAAAAATCTATATCTCCAGAACTATTGAACGTAAATAGCTCTATTAGGGCTTACGGTTTAGCAAATTTACTCTACTTTAAATGATGTTCTCTTACGTTTTATAGTGTTGTTCCTACGTTTTAAGGTATAGAGCTCCGAATGAAAAATTATTTTTTTCTAATGTTTTGAAGCAGCCGCCATTTTGTTTCCCACTACCTATACAGGGCGAATTAACTGCCTTTTTCCACCCCGGCTCTTGTACTACTATGTTATAATTATTGATAGCGAAAATTTCTCTCATCTCAGGAATTTCCCGTTGAGCTCAGTGCATGTTTGTTCAAAACAGAACGCAGCTGGGATTTGTTAGTTTTAGGATTCCGCAACAAACTGGCTCCTGTTATTGAATCAACAAAGCTACTCATTAATCCTCTTCAAAATACAGCTAAATCACAAATCGCATTGTTTCGACGGGATCAAATTTATTTCTGCAAAAATCTTATCACTTGGACTACATACTAAAAATATTAAATCAAATGATTTATTAAATACTATTTTATAAGTAATTAAAGGCGAAAAAAAAAGAAATATCCCATTTATATGGGAAAAACCTAGATCACCTAATCTTTCCCGATTGCATTATGGCTTCGTTAGCATCAATTAAACTGCTGTTTCTGTTCTGTTGGCAGGAACAACATTTATGTTTGTTATTCCCACCTCAAAAAACCCTAAAATATAGTTATTTTTTAGAAAAAGAAACATTTTTTTTTTTTTATAATTTACGCCTTCAAAGGTCTATAGATATTTTTCGAAAATTCTAAAAATAGCTATAACTTTAACTCAAGTCTAAACAAAACTTGTATAACTTAAATGTTGTGTGACACCTGTAGTGCACCAGATATTTGTATTTTTCTCGGGGGCACTTAAGCTCTTTTTTAATGCTTCTTATATAGGTGTGTGTGGATGCTTCTTGGTTTGTAAGAAATAGCCAATTGTATCGAAAATTACAAATAGAATCAATAGAAATTACATTAAAAAAAAAGACAGTTCAATCAGGAAGGTGGTTGACTGGGATTATAAAGAGAGGGGAACATACTGGACATTGAAACCAGGCATGAAGCAGTTATTGAAATATCAGAGGAAAAGGCAAAATCCTACCATAACCTAACAAGAAATGAACTGAAGACGATAACAGGACTCCTTATGCAGAGGCCCATAAAGCCATTCTTAAAATATCATCTTAAGAAGATGAGGTTGGTGGAGGATTCCATCTGTCGTCTACTGCCTTCCGAAGACTGCAGTATTTGGGAGGGGACGGAATGGAACCTGAAGACATTACTAGAACAAACCCCATAGAATAATTTTTTTTTAATCATTTATTTATTATTATTTACAACAGTATAACATATATAAAACAAGTAGTTTTGCTGTAGGTGAGATAGTGACATGATACAAACATGTGGAAAATCTACCCATTGATACAACTCCAATAACATTTCTAGAAGAGAAGATCCCGAGGCCATATTCTTTTCAGACCCCTAGGAGGATTATTAGGTAATGAAGGAGAAGCCCGGTTAGAAACAACTGGATTTGGGTTGTTGGGAATTTTCCATTGAAGGAATGGTATCTGGTTTTGGCCAAATCGGCAACTTACGGGACATTGAGGTCATGATGGATGACTTGATTTGTGACAAAGTAAGGAGCGTTAAGGATTTTACGAAGGACTTTGGACTGTAAGGATTGGATTCAGGAGGAATTTGATGGTTTAGTGGAGCTCCAAAGCTCAACTCCGTATGTCCAGATAGGCCTTATAATAGTCATGTAGATCAGTCTTTTGTAATGGATTGGCAATTTAGACCGTTTGTCTAGTAAATGTTGTAACAGTCGACATCGACGAGTAGTATCCTGTTTTTTCAGTCTTGTATGAGGATTCCATGTCAGTTGTTTGTAACGGATCTGTTCGACAGGAATAAATGGAGTATTGAAGGGTACTGTTCGACAAAAGGTCTTTGGTTTACGACGAAGGTTAAATGTGATTTGGTGGGATTTATTGGAATTAATTTTAATCCTCAAATTTTGGCACCATTCATCAAGGGTGGTGATTTGGGATTGGAGGGTTTGGTATACAATGTAAGGATCATTGTTCACTAACAATAGACATGTATCATCGGCATACGTGGTGAGGATAGTGTTAGAATGGGTGGGATGTCAGCTGTGAAAACTGTATAAACGATAGGACCAAGGATACTACCCTGAGGTACACAAGCAGACTGATGGAATAGGGATGAATAAGCACTGTTGTGATTTATTTAAATAATCTTTTGGAGAGATAAGAACGGATAATGAAAAAGTATGTAGAGGGTAGGAATTTACGGATCTTGTATTGCAGTCCTGAGTGCCAGACTCGTACATACATACTGGATGTCAGACATAAGAAGCATTGGATTCATATGAGATATCAAGTGGAAAAGAGGGGTAACTCATATATGATCCAACTGGGTCGATGTGAGGAAGGGATTCCCGACTCTCAGTGGAATAATAATAATAAATTAAAAAAGTTTCTGTCCCAGGTACCAGTTATAGGAGCAGTAACATTCAACTTGGGAAACCCAACATCAACCCGAAGACTGAACCCCAGGCTGCAGCAGAACGTCCTGTTATAAATTCCATATTTATCAATTCTATTATTGACGTTACTTCTATTTTTTGTCTCTTCGTCCTTTTTTCATATTAACTTGTTTTGTTTTTTGTTAGGTCTACGAATGTCGTTATTTTTGTTATTAACTTTACTTTTCTCTCGTATTTTTTTTTTATATATTTATTTCATCTTGTTCATCAAAGTTCATCAACTTTGTATATAGTTAGGGTGTCTTTCGTATGCGGCTTTTCCCCCCTCCCGTAATCAATTGTTAAAATTAATTTAACATATATATTTTCCTAAAGGCATTTGAACCGCAATAAATAAAGATTAGTATTATTTTTATTAAATATTTTTATAGTGAGTTAAAAGTATTGAAAAATATTAATTTTAACATCGGCAGTAAAGAGATAAGATAAATAAAGAGAGAGACGAGAGTGCCCAAAGGAGCCAGCCAGGTCGCACAGATTTATTTAACATACTAATGGTAGCTCGCCCCCCTCGCTAGTGGTCCCTTCTAACCTCCCCCCACCTAGTCCCCCCCAGTGACCCCCCTTAGTGAGGTCACGTCCTCCTTATCTACCAATGGATTCTAATGCGCGGCTTAAAGTTACCTCAGCCGGCTAATGTCTCTATAAATAGGACCTCACTCTTCGAGCTCTTGTCTTATTGTATAAACATTAACATTTCCTTATTTTACAATAAATAAAATATAAAATTATTTTGATTTTTATGTAGATATACATTTTTGAATATATATACACACAGTCCATTCAGAAACATTTGGTAAAAAGAAAGATTTTCAATTCCGCATTCTAGAATGTTATTCCCCTAATTTAATTGCTGCTTCATAAAATTCATTCATTACTTTTTTTAATTTTTACTAGCTATATTTTAATAAATTATTGTAAATCGAGCATAAAAATAATTATTGTATATAAATACAAAAATATTAGAGTTGATGAAGAGGTTTGCCATGAGAGAAACAGCTTTCTGGAATTGCTGGCAAAAATATTATCCACCTCTTCTATGATGGTTGCCTTATTTTCAACAAACATTCTGAGATTAATAAAATGGAAAACTGTAAGTTATAATAAGAAGAATGGAATAAAAAAAAAGTTCTTTTTATTCGCTTTCCTCCATTATGTTGATAGATAAGTATATGACGAGTAATTACACTTATTGTAGTACAAGAGCAGGGAAGAAAAAAAGGCAGTTATCTCACCCCAATTTTT
>NW_027114749.1:15650-16322 GCF_000696795.3 Halyomorpha halys | reverse complement strand
GTATTTTTCTCGGGGGCACTTAAGCTCTTTTTTAATGCTTCTTATATAGGTGTGTGTGGATGCTTCTTGGTTTGTAAGAAATAGCCAATTGTATCAGGAATTACAAATAGAATCAATAGAAGTTAAATTAAAAAATGACAGTTCAATCAGGAAGGTGGTTGACTGGGAATATAAAGAGAAGGTAACACACTGGACATTGAAACCAGGCATGAAGCAGTTATTGATATATCAGAGGAAAAGGCAAAATCCTACCATAACCTAACTAGAAATGAACTAAACACGATAACAGGACTCCTTATGCAGAGGCCCATAAGGTCATCCTTAAAATATCATCTTAAGAAGATGAGGCTGGTGGAGAATTCCATCTGGCGTCTACTGCCTTCCGAAGACTGCAGTATTTGAGAGGGGACGGAATGGAACCTGAAGACATTACTAGAACAAACCCCATAGAATAATTTTTTTTTAATCATTTATTTATTATTATTTACAACTGTATAACATATATAAAACAAGTAAATTTGCTGTAGGTGAGATAGTGACATGATAAAAACATGTGGAGTATCTACCCATTGATAGGACTCCAATAACATTTCTAGAAGAGAAGATCCCGAGGCCATATTCTTTTCAGACGCCTAGGAGGATTATTAGGTAATGAAGGAGAAGCCAGGTTAG
>NW_027114749.1:6047-8560 GCF_000696795.3 Halyomorpha halys | reverse complement strand
AGAAACCATTGGACGTACTGATGTCTGCCAGCGCTCAAATTAAAGCTAGTTAAATTTACTAAAAAATAGTTAATTATGTTTATCTTTGTAGGAGTAGTAGTTTTTATGATATTTGACAAAAAAAACTCACAAAATGTTAATTTCTAGTTGTTTGTATAAAATGTTAGATTTTTGAAAAAATATATCTCTAGATCCATAAGACGCACACATGTCTGCCAACACTCAAAATAAAGGAAATTTAACTTACTATTAAGTGATCTATGACACTTATCTTCGTATAATTTCGTGTAATCGTATAAATTAATATAGTTTTTATGATATTCACAAAGGAATATAAATTTGGCAAATGAAAATTTGTCCGAACAACTATAAATCAATTTATTTTAGAAAATGTCATGTAAACTATTACTCCTACGAAGATAAACATCATAAATTACATTATAGCTCATTAAACTAGCTTTAATTTGAGTGCTAAATGAAAAATGAGTCCGAATGAAAAATTAGTTTTTTTATTGCTTTGAAACAGCTGCCATTTTTTATTCCCCCTACCTATACTTGGCAGACTCATCAATTTTGACTATTAATTATACATAGTTTTCATTAAATTAATCAGAAATTGGGGCGAAATAACTGCCTTTTTTCTCCTCTTGGGCTCTTGTACTATTGAATCTTACCTTTTTTATCGAAGAATCGACGTATAACATGAGATCTTACCTTGTTATATTGAGACTTTCCTAATTAGAGCATGTTTCCAGAAAGAAATCCTCAATCAAAAAGTTCACTATCTGCTTTATTTTTTTTTTGGGGGGGATTCTAAAAATTTAAAGGGGGTCCCGCGAGCTGCGACCCCCCCCCCCTGCTCCCCTCTGCCTACGACAATGCCTAGGCTTGGGCTACAATGAAAAAACAGTCTTTTAGAATAAATACTTTTTTAAACTAATCTTTTAAAACTACATGTACATAGAATATTTTAAGATTAATAACTATTATTACAGTTAAAAAATTACTTTCAATTGTCTATATCAATGTGATATACATTGTTATGATGATCCAACAATAATTATAATATATTATTTCTGTTTTGTATTTTATCTGTTAACGTTTAGTGTTGTTAATCGTGGCTTATTTATTATTAACTTTAATTTAATTTAATAATTACTCTAACCTAATAAATACATAAGACACAAGTAACAAAACAAAATACAAAACAGAAATAATATAGAGGCAACCTGCTATACAGAACGGTTATGTGTTGGAAAAACCAAAGCAAACTCTCTACCTCCATTTCACCTCTATTCAGTTCTCGCACAGACCTCAAATCAGATAACACAGTAATGTAGAACACATTGAAATAGACAATTGTAAGCAATGTTTTAATTTTAATAGTTATTAATCTTTAATTATACTATGTACTTAGTTATTTGAATAAAATATTTGTTCTACAAAAAACTGTTTTATTTTCATTGTAGGGTAACATTATAAGATATTTTTTTCTGTTCTATCAAGCATTTTATCATTTTTCTGTTGTTTTCTTATATCTTATATTTTTTCTTCTATCTTCTATATTATTCATTTTTATATGAAACATTGTTTTACTTCATTTTTTTATCTGTTACTATATTGTATGTGTTCCGGGTAACCTACGGCAACCGAAAGGTTGCCATGTTTAGGATTAGTAGCGCCCCATGTGACCAACAGCCAAATCTCACCTCCTCCAGCGCTCTCTGTGGCAAGAGAAGTAACTCAGACTAATGAGATAGCCATCTTGTTTTCAGCCAGGGAAGCGTCCATCTTTTTCTTTTTGTTCACTCATCAATAATATCTACCATGAATGAGTAAACTTACTGGAGTAGTTACCAGCAGCAGAAGGGAGAGAGGCATAGAAATGCGGAGGGAAAAAGGAAGCATGAAGTAAGTCCACCTGGCAATAATTAACATCCACCACCACATAATAATCATCATCAACCACCTCATTATCTACAATTCCATAGCCCAGCCATTCTAAATTTACTAACCATCTAATGATAAATGTTTTCTTTCGGCCACCCACTACACCACTTGTAACTAAAACAGTAGACTTTTATTTTCATTCAATCATGTTTCATTTTTCAATTATACAGCTGTTATTTCACCCCAATATTTGATTAATTTAATGAAAACTGTGTATGATTACTAGTCGAAATTGATGAGTCTGCCAAGTATAGGTTGGAGGAATAAAACATGGCGGCTGTTTTAAAACCTAAAAAAACATATATTTTTCATTCCCAGCTCTATATTTTAAAAAATACCAACAAAACCAGAAAATCTAATAGAACATTATTTGAAGCAGAGTACATTTGCTGAAACATCAGCCCTAATAGAGCTATTTACGTTCCGTAATATTAAAAATATAGCTTTTTAAAAAGCAACATTTCTTATAAATGATGTTGCACTGAGCTCAACGGTGAATGCTTAAGTTGAGCGAAATTTTCGCTGTCAATAATTATAACTTAGTAGTACAAGAGCCGGGGTGG
>NW_027114749.1:0-1582 GCF_000696795.3 Halyomorpha halys | reverse complement strand
CTTCTAGAAATCTTCTGTTTTTTGTATTTTGTGCTGTATCTATTATTTTTGGGTTTCCAAAATTGAATTCGTGGTTCAGTTTTATGTTGTGATAGGACAGAGCTGTGAAATTTATATTTTTAGCGTTTTTACAATTGACGATATGTTCCTTAACGTTTATAGTAGTAGTAGTTTTTATGATATTTGACAAAATATTAATTTCCAGTTCAGTTTTTAGATCAGAGAAAATCTCAAAAATTGGAAAAATCAATTTCATAAAATGGCTCTTTTGCTTGGTCGTTTTTAATGGATAAGTTTCTGTCACATTCCAGATATATACCCGCCTTAGATATAGGCTTATTATCGTATGAGTTTACGTTTATAAAATAAGCTGTTAACATACACAGACATACGCTTAGCAAGACTTGGTATTTGGACTCAGGGGATCTTAATCCGTGTACGAGACTATACCCTCCTCCCCCCATAATCAACTGTTTAAAAAAATATATAATATAACGGTTATATCAAACATGTAAGGCCCACCAGGCCGATCTAGTATAAAATAAAATATATACACAAAAATTGTATGTGAGTCAGTCGAATCAATAAAATACAAACGCCTAAATAAGGACATGAAATATTTTTATCAAAGAAAGGTAGAGTCCTTATAAAGTATCCTACTTATTTTTTGTCAAGAAACAATTTAATGTGTCAATCCAGGATCGACCATTTCCCTACCTTGAGCTACCTCTTGACCTCATTTCATATTCATTGTCCTCAGAGCCCATTTTTTTTTATCCTTCTCATATTTTTTTCTTCTTTTATAAGAGTCATGCCATAACTTTTAATAATCGAAGTTAAAGCTGTTATTAACAATATAAAAAAAAATTAAAAATCTGTATATCCGGTGTTCAGTACTATGTATGAAAGTACTATTTCTTGAACAACGGTTAAAAAAGGAGGTGATCTGTTCAAGAATCCTCAATTCTATTTGTCTTCAATTATAGGTATCCATCTTATAGAGACTGGGTGAACTGAATACTCTGGGCTGACTAACGACTGCAGTAACAGAAATAAATAATTATCAGCCACAACCGATTTCGAAACCGGGTCCTTGGAGCACAGCACCTTACTCAATGAGCCACCCCTCTCCAGGCTAATTAATACATAATATATCAAGACAAATTATACAATCTCATACATGTATCCGATATTTACAATTTGTAAATGACATAATAAATTTAGATCTTAATATATTTTTAATTTAAAAAAAAAATATTAACATTCATGGATTATTTTGATGTAAAGATTCTTTCTACTGGATGTAAAAGAGAAATTATTTGTAGTATATTGACCTCTATAATATAATACATTAATAAACTAGTGGTGAGCGCGGTGGCACAGTGGTAAGGCCCGATGCTTCTAACTCCAATGACCTAGGCTCGAATCCCGCAAGGCAGAAAGTTGTTTTATGTTACACTGTAGCCGTGAGTCATCCCTGTGGTTTACCCTTAACTAGGTAAAATCTGACGGTCGAGCGTGATTCTGATCAAATCACCTCCTTGCACAACCTTTTATCTTACAGCCTTAAACCTTCATGGGT
>NW_027114748.1:2896-3303 GCF_000696795.3 Halyomorpha halys | reverse complement strand
CGACGATATACGATTGTACCCAATGTTAGCGGACCTGTTTTACAGACTGTGGGGCGGTCATTCTCTTTCGTAGTTGTTTTTCGCATATCAACCTTTCCCGTACTTTCGCCCATGTCTCTTGGCGCTGCACCCTTTTTCGATGAAGTTTCACTCTGAGATTATTATTGTTAGTTGTAATAAGGTCTCCCCTATCGCGACGCCTCTGTCCACTCTCTCTACCGGTGATAACCGTGGCCGCATAGATTGTATTGTTATACGCTATAACCGCGCGCGGCATGGCTCGAGATTCCGCCCTAACTTGAGCAACCGAAAATGTTCCCCTAGCGTATTGTGTAGTCATTCAACCGCGCCCCTGCCCTTGATGTGATGGGGAGTGTTGCGTCGCCAGGTAATGCCCAACATCTTGC
>NW_027114748.1:0-1941 GCF_000696795.3 Halyomorpha halys | reverse complement strand
AAAAGTTCGCGTTCAATCGCGCTGTATTGTTGTTCAGCCGAATTTAATTTTCGTCCAGCATATGCAATGGGTTTTCCCCCTCTTCGAAATACTGAGATAGAACGGCCCCAATAGCCAACTCGCTAGCGTCTGTAGTTACTTTGAATAATTTATGGAAATCGGGGAAGGCCAATAAAGGCCGCGTTGTTAGAATCTTCCGGCATTCTTTGATACTCGCGACCTGTTCAGATTCTAGACAGAATCGTTTCCCTTTTTTTAGAATTTCGCTTATTGGATGAGTGATCTCCGCAATCCACGGGAATTCCTCGGTAAAGGCGCGGATTGCTTTCACACGTTCCTGATCCGGCTGTACCCCCTGTTCCGATACCACGTGTCCTAAGAACCGGATTTCACTGAGTCCTAATTTAGATTTTTCCCGCGACAGCTTGAGACCGAATTCTCGGACCCTGTCAAAGACCCGTGTCTATTGTTCGGCATGCTCCCGCTCGTTCTTACTGAAGACAATCAGGTCGTCCATGTATACCTGCAAAAATTCCTCCCCTAGATATCTGTGTAGTTCATCCATGAGACGTTGGAAAGTTAACGGAGCTTTCTTCAGCCCGAAAGGAATTTGCACGAACTCAAAGTGCCCCCGCTCCCAAGAAAATGCCGTCTTCGGTATATCTGCTTCTGCCATCTTGAGCTGGTGGTAACCGCTTTTAAGGTCTATGGTACTAAAAATAGTCGCCCCCGATAGTCGGTCCAGTATGTCCTCGACTCGTGGCAGCGGGTACCGCTCATCCTTTGTTGCCTCATTTAATTTCCGATAGTCCACTACGACTCTGTATTGTTTCGCGGCTCCACTCTGTTCACCCTGCTTCTTCTCCACTACCCATAAAGGACTATTAAACGGGGAATTACTCTATCGTATTATGCCTTGTCGGAGAAGTTCGTCCAATTGTTCTCTAATAACAATCC
This sequence comes from Halyomorpha halys, assembly GCF_000696795.3. NCBI lineage: Eukaryota > Metazoa > Arthropoda > Insecta > Hemiptera > Pentatomidae > Halyomorpha > Halyomorpha halys. The sequence goes on along the minus strand of NW_027114748.1, from coordinate 984 downwards.
TCATGACCTGGGGGTACCGTCTGTCTTTTACATAGATTGGGGTTTCCGACTTTAAATGGATCCGGTGTTCGGTTTTCCCTGTGGTGGGCAAAAATTTATCATTTTTATCGACCAAGTGACTCAACGCCTTGTTGCACTCTACCGCTCCGTATTTCATATTCCCCCACTTCCTTTTCGCTGTTACTTGATATCGTTATTGACCGATTTTATATCGCCATTTGGCGTTGTTAACATTCAGTTTGAACCCCGCTCGTTGTAGGATGTCACACCCAATGATCAGCTCGTACCCTGCCATTAACTCTTCGATAACGTAGATAAATACTTCCGTATCCGACCCTGCCAATTCCCGAAGGTTAAATCTCGTTTTCCCTAATGTGTGACATTTGCCGCTGACCGTGGAAACCGTACACGCGGATTGTCTGTGATCCGCCCAGACGCCTAGTTTCTCCGCCCCTCTTCGACTAATTATTGAGTTGGTGCTCCCTGTATCTATCAGGAATTTCACCCCTGATTTCTCCAGACTCGCCACGGACAACCTTGTAATGCTCCCTGTACGCCCTACGAGATACAACCGACCAGAGATGCCTCGAGTAGTTTCACGTCCGATTCTAATAGAGTGCCTGTTCCCTGTCTGGAGGTTATTAAATTCTTGTTCTGCGTTCTCATCTTTAACAGTTCGATTTGCGTGTTCTCAGTCGTCTCGGAAAGCTGAGCCTCTAGTTTCTGGCGCTCCGCTTTAAGTTTTTGCTGCTCCGCTGTTGACTGAGCCAGCTGGTATTCAAGTTGTTTTAACTCTTCGGCCGTTTCAACCATCTTAAGTTATGTTCCGTAACTCGGTTACTGGTTCAAGAGGGTCCGTTTGACATCGTTACACGGACGCACAATATCACTAATCGCATGACCCTGTCGGAGTTGTCTGGCCTTAGGCGATTTCTCCAGCCTGATATCTCTTAACAGAAGGCCCACGACAAGGCGTATTCAATT
>NW_027114747.1:65989-66516 GCF_000696795.3 Halyomorpha halys | reverse complement strand
ATATTAATATTTAATAAAAGAATGGTTATTGCATTCCTTCGATTATAATTAGAGACCTTACAATTTTTTTACATTAATTATTTATATAATATTTTTTTTAAATTGTTGAGATGAAAAAAATTCCAAATAGCATATAATCTATTCTATATTTTGTTTGTAAAATGTTTCGGGACAATTATCCCGTACCTAAATTAAATTATTCTTATCAACAATTTATTTATTATCTTTATTGTTGGTGTATATTTAAAAATTGACGTAATCATATTTACTACATATTTATCATATTTTCAATTTCCATATTGAAATCATATCATCTATACACTTATAGTTTAAATTTTTTAAATATTTAGATATAATATAAATAAAAATTGTTGATAAGAATAACTTAATTTTACTGGAAGATTATTGATTGATCGTGTGTATAGATGAATGGAATATGGTCCGGGTGCGGTAAAAAAAAATTCAAATAGTAGATAATTATACTATTTTATTGAGCCAACATTTCGCCCCACGTTGCAGGGCTTCGT
>NW_027114747.1:65687-65939 GCF_000696795.3 Halyomorpha halys | reverse complement strand
TAACTTGGGTAAGGAAAATGAGAAAAGAAGGGGTGGTAAAATAAATACAGGAGAAAAAAAGAGAATAAAACGAACCATAATGCAACTGAACTGCAGTTTATTCCTAGTACGTCATCCACGGACAACTATATCTCATAATTACAAAATAATGTACCATTATTGGATAATAAGTTAATAAGTGCATTATCGATTTTTTGAAAAAAATACTGGAAGATTATTGATTGAATTGTGTATAGATGAATGGAATATGGT
>NW_027114747.1:65118-65637 GCF_000696795.3 Halyomorpha halys | reverse complement strand
GCGGTCAGCAAAGAACAACATAAATAAACAAAACAATATTTATTTATTTTATGCCGACGTTTCGACCTGAGTTTCAGGTCTTCATTAGGGGTTATGGCACAGAAGGTAGGCCTGCAACTCAGGTCGAAACGTCGGCTTAAAATAAACAAATATGGTTTTGTTTATTTATGTTGTTCTTCACTGACCGTACCCCCCGACAAACTTCTCCAATCATTAATCTACGGTCAACTATCTATACCTCATTATATAATATTTTGTTATTTAAATTTTATTAATTAATACCGAGATGGCCAGAGCTGCTGTTAGGAAGATGCAAAATAGTTTTCAACTATTTATTGATACCCAACGTTTCGACGCATAGTGCAGGTATTCATCAGAGCTGTTCTGATGGGTTGAAATGCACAACAATAAACAAAGAAATTTTGAAATTGACAAAATCAATATAGATTTTTATATACGTTATAATGATGAGTAGATGAGTAGACATTATCTACTCACAATACATTAACCACCACAACA
>NW_027114747.1:63588-64846 GCF_000696795.3 Halyomorpha halys | reverse complement strand
TTGTAAACTATTTTTGTTTCTCCTTTGACCGCAACCCTGACCATCTTCCTATACAAAAATATTTTATGTGTTTATTTGCTGACCACTCCTACCCATTTAATCTACGGTCAGCTATTAATAACTGATTAATTCTAGCTGCAGGTGCCGATGTCTGTAGTTTGGTAACCATGGTAACACTTGGCATACTCGATGTTCTTAAAAATATTGGTTAACTCATGGCTTGGCTGGAAGCGCGGTAGCTCAGGGGTAAAACGCGTAGCTACTAACTTCAAGGATCCAAGTTCGAATCCGGCTGGGCAAAAAATTGTATTCTGTTACACTGTAGCCGTGAGTCAAACTTTCTGTGTGTTCTGGAGCCCTCCTGGGGTCCACCCAGCCTCTTAAATTGGTAAAAATCTGGAGGTCGAGCGTGATTCTGACCAAATCACCTCCTTGCACAACCGTAGGTTTAGTAACAGTACTTCTTTTTACTGACCCTTCATGGGTTGTAGCGGTGCAGATTTTAATTTTCATGGCTTGGCCGAAACAAACTTTGTATTTGTTCTATTTTATATGTTTTATTGTTCGAATTATTGCCAACCCTTGTAATCAGTGATCGTAAATGGTATCAGCATGCATTCAACCAACCAAAAGCCGTTTATAATTATGCTTTGAAATTCGATGAAATAAACAGCCATGTATAATTAAATCAATTCAATATCATGAATGTGGATATATGATATATAATATATTCAGGTAATTTAGTTTATAGAGGTTGTATAATTGTATTCTCTGTATAATCGGTTTCATAATTGAGAACGTCCACGTGGCAAAGAGTTAGGTATTGTATTTCTAATCCTGTTCATGAGAGCGCATTGTTCAACTATTGAAATTTGAATTAGTAAAAATATTTGATATTTTATGAACCATCAACACATATTCGTCAGCATGAGCAAAATTCTTCGTTTCGCAAAAAATCATCTATTTTTCATATTTTTCATATCAAGTATTTTATGATGTTTGTCTTCGTAGGAGTAATAGTTTACATGACATTTGCTAAAATAAATTGATTTATAGTTGTTCGAACAATTTTTCATTTGCCAAATATACATTCATATGTAAATGTCATAAAAACTACTATCCCTACGAAGAAAAGTGTCATAAACTACTTTAATACCTTAATAGTAAGTTGTTGTTGTTGATTGTTGCTTAAAGGCGTAAAACCCTCTGGTCATCAACGCCTATGGGGTGATAAAAGTAAAAAAAAAAAATAATAAAA
>NW_027114747.1:63230-63438 GCF_000696795.3 Halyomorpha halys | reverse complement strand
GTGCCAATGGTGACTGAATCATGATAAGCTGATGATTGACCTCATTGCCTCCTAGATCTGATTGAAGGGAAATTCGATTTGAAAAGGACGTCCTCGGCTATCGATTGTTATAGAATGGGGTGCTTCTTCCTTATCCTCTTTCACATGCACACTCCTTTCATTTCCTTGTTAGATCCTCGACCAGTTTTTGCCACAACTGTTATGTGTG
>NW_027114747.1:62280-62692 GCF_000696795.3 Halyomorpha halys | reverse complement strand
TGAGATATAGATTTCTCAAAATAAATTAGCTAACTATTAATCTTTCGAAAGATTTTTAAGAAATTTTGCTTTTAAAAAAGCTATATCTCGAGAACTATTGAACGTAAATAGCTCTTTTAGGGCTAATATTTCAGAAAATTTACTCTTCTTCGAATGAAAAATTGATATTTTTTTAAGGTTTGGAACCAGCCCCCATTTTTTATTCCCCCTACCTATACTTAGCGGACTCATAAATTTTGACTAGTAATTATACATAGTTTTCATTATAGTAATCAAAAATTGGGGTGAGATAACTGCCTTTTTTCTTCCCGACACTTGTGCTATATCAACCAATCCAAATAACCCATGAATACGAGTTTGCTATTGTTTCGCAAAGAGGTAGAGGCATCTTATCCATTCTAGTAAATTCTAG
>NW_027114747.1:60259-62230 GCF_000696795.3 Halyomorpha halys | reverse complement strand
GAGTTTGCTATTGTTTCGCAAAGAGGTAGAGGCATCTTATCCATTCTAGTAAATTCTAGCATTTCTCGACTGACGCGGACTGAGTAATCCTTCGGAATGAGATGAGAAGACATTCCATTGGATCATTCAGATCGCAGCTTACTCAATACAGCCCCTGCATCCCGGATCAGCCGCCCAAGGACGTGGGACGGAACCTCGTGTCTTCCTGGAACACTGCTTCCAAGAGGTCCTAGAACAGAGAAGTCAGGTTACACTGACCTAGGTCTTCGCTCAACATGTTACCTTGAGTTCAATCGCCACGTGGGAACAGTTTCGCTACTCGGTTACATTATCTGCATCTTGTCATGTTCAAACAATTATTATTACATAAACAAAAAATAAATATCTCATCCCATGCTGACCTGATGTGCGCCTGTGGTCCTTTTTGCCAACCCCTGACGGCTACCTGGGTACTAACCAAAGTTGGAGTGTCAAGATTCATTCTTCGGGACCGACAAAAAATGAATATTTAACTGCCTGAGGTGGGAATCGAACCCACAACGTTCCGAACCGAGCGCACTGTCAAGTCCCTAACTTGTTAACTAACTAAAGCAGTTTATTTTTTATTTAAGATAGTACAAATATATATTTATGAATACATTATATGTCTAGGTAATTAAATTTAAAATTTAAAAGTTTCTGATAAAAATTCTAGAACGAAGGTTGAATTTATAGTTTATGCTGTACTACAACCTACCTTGCTGATATTTGTGTTTCATTTCATTTTATCTATCTTTATTTTGTTTTTTTTATAATGAAAATAGACTAAATCTAATGTAATACTTGAAAAAATTCAAAAGAACAAAACAAGCGTCTGAATACCGACATTTGTCGCTTCCTTTATTTACCAAACATTTGTACAAGTATTGGATTTGTGCACAACGGCAAATGTGTAGATCCAGTCATTACACTTTCTACTCTTCTTTGTAGATGCATAAAACCGTCTCAGAACAAGTTTAAAGTCATTACCTATAACTGAATGGAATATGGTCCGGGTGCAGTAAAAAAAAAACTCAAATAGTAAATAATTATACTATTTTATTGAGCCAACGTTTCGCCCCACGTTACAGGGCTTCGTCAGGGCTAAAAAAGATACAAACACTATAGTTACAAAAAGGAAAAAAGAAAAAAAACATAAGTGGAAAATAACAGGGGTATAAAATGAAAAGTAAGATATAATAAGAAAAATTAATATTATTATAAAATGAATAATGAAAAATTAATAAATTAGGTTGTAAATAGTAAATGAAAAGGGTTATAGTAACAGATAGATAAGAGAAGAAATATTAAAGAAAGTACAAATAAAGAGATATAAGAAGAGAAAAAAAATACAAATCAAACGATGAGACAGAATGCATACATGTTTTGACGGCAGTCAAAGACAGAGTGACGGTTTGTATTGGGAGGAGTGGGGATGGCAGTTATACCACAATAATGAAAATAATTTGTAAAGAAAACATAGTAAAAAATATTTAAATTAGGTGAACAATAAATGGTAATATACATAATAGGGGGAGAAGAGATAAAAAAAAAAAAAACAGATAGAAAAATAAAGTATAAAATAATGGGGTACAATGTATGTAAGTGATTGAGAAACAAAATATACCAAATGAGTGGGGATACAGAGATATGTAAATTTTAATAGAAAAATTAATAATAAAGTAATTAATATAAGTACACTTAAGAAGATAACACATGAATATAAATTAAAAGATAAGATACATGAATATAAATGAACTCCCTGTTATTTTCCACTTATGTTTTTTATGTTTTTCCTTTTTGTAACTATAGTGTTTGTATCTTTTTTAGCCCTGACGAAGCCCTGCAACGTGGGGCGAAACGTTGGCTCAGTAAAATAGTATAATTATTTACTATTTGAGTTTTTTTTTACCGCACCCCGACCATATTCCATTCATCTATACACACGGTCAA
>NW_027114747.1:59696-60209 GCF_000696795.3 Halyomorpha halys | reverse complement strand
ATAGCTAATTTGCTTTCGTCTTGTCAGCCTGCTATTCGAAGAAACTATTGACATTTTAAACAAACACATACATAGACCCATATATTTATTTACCTTAATAGTAAGTTAAATTTCTTTTATTTTGAGAGTTGGCAGACATAGGTGCGTCTTATGAATCTAGAGATATATCTTTTCAAAAATCCAACATTTTATGCGAACAACTATAAATTAACATTTTGAGAGTTTATTTTGTCAAATATCATAAAAACTACTACTCCTACAAAGATAAATATAATTAACTATTTTGTAGTAAATTTAACTAGCTTTAATGTCACCGCTGGCAGACATCTGTACGTCCAGTGGTTTCCGAAATAAAGTTTTTCTTAAATCAAACTTATTGTCCAAACAACTATAAATCAATTTATTTTAGCAAATATCATGAAAACTACTATTCCTACGAAGGTAAAAGTCATAAACTGATTTATAATCCATTAAACTAGCTTTAATTTGAGTGCTAATAGACATCTGTACGTC
>NW_027114747.1:56419-56866 GCF_000696795.3 Halyomorpha halys | reverse complement strand
ACCGTTTTATTTGTTGTCGTGTTAGGTTACTTACTCGTAGTTTGTGTTTTTTTTTCTTTTGTATTGTGTTTTGGACTTTTTAAAAAATACAATCAGTAGCCAAACTTTTACATTTCTACTTTTCACTTACTTTAGGCATGTTGTAATAAAAACTTAAAAGTAAACAATAACATGAAGTATTGGATGGAAAGGTTACTATGCAAGTTTCTCAGAAAATCCGCTAGGAGCTCTTATACATTTACCATTTAACATAACTTTAAATAGGGCTGCTCACAATGCTATACTTATAACATTTAACATGGTAAAAGAAACTGCTCGTAGATTCCGATTGCTACAACACTTACTTGACAAGCGCTCTAAACTTCCCATTCACTACAAAATATTAGTATACACTACAATAATCAGACCAATTTGGACTTACGGAATTGAGCTCTGGGGCTCCACCAA
>NW_027114747.1:53208-55704 GCF_000696795.3 Halyomorpha halys | reverse complement strand
CGTATTGCTTTGCACCCACGCTCGTTTACTTTTAACTTCATGTCAGTTATATGCTCAAGCAAAAAGTCCTTTCATTTCTTCCTCTGCGTCTTTCCATACCATTCCTATCGGGTATCGATACATTTTATTTTTAAAAAGCTCTTATTGAAAAATTACTTCGACAACTTTCATTAAAAATGTTGTCAAGAGATGATTCCGAGAGCATTTTGTAGAAATATTATATATAGGTTTTGTAATATTCTGATATTTAGAAACTCTTTTCAACAATGACCTTTAACGTTAAAACCCATGGAAGGGGTTGAGTTCTTTGCATGGGAGGATTGTTTCGTGAACAACGGTTGTACTACGAGGTGATTCTTTCATGATCACGCTCAACCACCGGGTTTTCTACAATTATGAGTAAGAAATTATGGACTTCAGTGACAGAATAAATAATTATCTACCACAGCTGGATTTGTTTTCGGATCCTTGGAGCACAGCGCCTTGCTCACTAAGTTACCCACTCTTTATTTTTTATTTATTGAATACCAGATCGACCTGGTAGGCCTTACATGGTTGATCTAACCGTTACATTTTATTTATTTATTTTTTTTAACAATTGATTAATGGGAGGGGGATAGTATCGTACAAAATACACCTCGAAATATTGAACGTACATAGCTCTATTGAGGCTATTGAGAAATATATAAAATATTTTAGCAAACTTACTCTACTCTAAATGATGTGCTTTTAAGTTTCGCAGTTAAGTAAGATATTCGAATATAAATATAAATTTAGCATATGAAAATTTGTCTGATCTCTTATAAATCAATTTATTTTAACAAATATCATGAAACCTACTATTCCTACGAAGGTAAAAGTCAATGAGTCATAATACACAAAAATGTTGTACATAATGTATTGAATGATCAGTAATCAGTGAATTTATTTTGAGAAATCTATATCTCAAAAACCAGATGTCTATTAGCACTCAAATTAAAGCTAGTATAATGGACTATAAAGAGGTTTAAGACCTTTACCTTCGTAGGAATAATTGTTTTCATTATATTTGTTAAAATAAATTGATTTATAGTTGTTGGGACAATAAATTTGATTTATGAAAAACTTTATTTCAGAAACCATTGGACGTACATATGTCTGCCAGCGCTCAAATTAAAGTTAGTTAAATTTACTACAAAATAGTAAATTATGTTTATCTTTGTAGGAGTAGTAGTGTTTATGATATTTGACAACATAAACACACAAAATGTTAATTTCTAGTTATTGGTATAAAATGTTGGATTTTTGAAAAAATATATCTCTAAATCCATGAGACGCACATATGTCTGTCAACACTCAAAATAAAGGAAATTTAACTTACTATAAAGTAGATTATAACACTTATTTTCGTAGGGGTAGTAATTTTTATGATATTCACATATGAAAATGAATTTGGCAAATGAAAATTTATCCGAACAACTATAAATTAATTTATTTTAGCAAATTTCATGTAAATTATTGCTCCTACGAAGATAAACATCATAAACTACTTTATAGCACATTAAACTAGCTTTAATTTGAGTGTTAATAGACATCTGTATGACAAATGGTTTTTGAGATATAAATTTTTCAAAATATATTCAGTAACTACTGATCGTACGTCCCATACAAGAATTTTATGAAGTGTTGCTTTTTAAAAAGTTATATCTCGAAAACTATGTAACGTAAATAACTCATATTTTAGAAAATTTACTCTTCTTCAAATGACGTTCTCCTAGGTTTTCTATTGTTGTTGGTAGTTTTAAAGATATAGGGCTCCGAATGAAAAATTAATTTTTTTTCCCTTTTTGAAACAGCCGCCATTTTTTATACCCTCTATCTATACATGGCAGACTCATCAATTTTGACTAGTAATTATATATAGTTATCAGTAAAGTTGGGGTGAAATAGCTACCTTATTACTCCTCCTGGACTCTTGTTCTAAGAGGTATTAGGAAACCTAACAGATCGCGAGACACTGTAGGGCTCCGTGGTTTGAAGAGATGGCCCACTGGTTTCAAGACACCGTAATACCTTCCCTTTTAAGAGACACGTGCCGTTATTTATAAGCTATGACTCAACGAACCGTACGATAATATGTCTCACTGCCTAGCACCCTAGTGAAGGTAATGGTATTGGAAATACTGTGAAGCTATCTCTCAACAAGGGACACCTCTATTTTTAGGACAAAGATAAATAAGGATGCTATTGTCAACTATCTCAATAGAACATAACACAATAATAATTATTAAAAGAGGACGCTCATATTAAGTTGATGTAAATACAGAAGAGGCGGTAAAACTAGTATAAGTCAAAAAATGGCTGAAATTGTTTCAATGAAATCCAAGCAGTAGAACATGTTAACTTATATTAATTTTACCGTATTTCATAAATAGTTCCTAATAAATTTGAAAACAAAATATTTTGGAGATTGAACCATGTCGATTTAATATTTTGTATTGGAAGATCCTTAACCTC
>NW_027114747.1:49134-49803 GCF_000696795.3 Halyomorpha halys | reverse complement strand
TATATATAAAGATGATGGGTGTTTTCATTCCAAACTCCAAACCCATCCTAACCCATTAGTTCTTCATATCTCATCCTTAAAAATCCCTGAAAATCCTCTGAGGCGTCAGAAAAGAAGATGGCCACGGGACCTTCTAATTTAAATTAATGCTTGAAGTACCAGCAATGGGTGGTTCCTTACCAAGATTTTCAAGTGTAAATGAAACATACAACTTATTTACTCCTTGTATTTATTATTTGTACAGTTGTAAATCACATTAAATAAATAAATGAAAAAAGATGATGGGTGCGGTAAAAATAAATAAAATAATAATTAAACTATTTATTGCGAGCCAATCAACATTTCGGCCCATTTTTTAGGTATGATAAAGATACAAACAACTAAGATAATGTTACAAAGTAAGAAAATAGATAACATGAAATAAAAGTAAACTACGATGTATCTAAATAGGATTTAAATTATGTAAAATATTAGTTCGAATTTATATGTTATGTAGTACTATTTGTCACGAAACAGACCAGCTAAGTTCGTCACCATTATGTTTGTTGTATTAGGTTACTTGATCTTGGTTTGAGTTAGTATTTTTTGTTTGTTTTTTATTAGTTTTGAATGTTTTTATGACTAATAAAGCAATATACGAAAACAATAATAATGTAATGACAATTGTCG
>NW_027114747.1:41799-44014 GCF_000696795.3 Halyomorpha halys | reverse complement strand
AAGGTTTTGAAACAGCCGCCATTTTTTATTCCCCCTACCTATACTTGGCAGTCTCATCAATTTTGACTAGTAATTATACATAGTTTTCATTAAAGTGATCAAAAATTGGGGTGAAATAACTGCCTTTTTTTCTTCCCGGTTCTTGTACTTCAAATAGGGCTGCTCACAATCTTATAGTTATAACATTTAACATGGTAAAACATTTAACATTTAACACAACATCATGAATACCCCTTGTGTTGCTAAATGTGTTAAATGTTACAAGTATAGGATTGCGAGCAGCCCTATTTAAAGTTATGTTAAATGATAAATGCATAAGAGCTCCTAGCGGATTTTCTGAACAACTTGCTTTATAACCTTTCCTTCCAAAACTTCTTGTTATTGTTTACTTCTTAGTTTTGATTACAGTAATTTATTACAACATGCTTAAAATAAGTGAAAAGTAGAAATGTAAAAGTTTCGCTACTGATTATATTTTTTAAAAATTCCAAAACACAAGATAAAAGAAATAAAACACAAACTACGAGCAAGTAACCTAACACGACAAGTAAAACGGTGACAAGATCAGCTGGTCTGTTTCGTGACGTCATTCTCCATTTAACAGACCTAGTAACAGACTCTTAGCCATGTTATATGTTATATCGTTTTAAAATGGTAAAATAATGAATTATTTATCCATTTAACATGTTAAACTAAAGATCATGAATACCCGTATAAATAACATAAAGCTATATTTAACATCCCATTTCTGTTTGCTGCAACTAGGATCAAGTAATTGGAAGCTTATTAAATACTTATCTAATTAATTATTCATGATTTGTACTAGCTTTTTATATAACCTTCATTTAGTTTATGCAATCATCAGTATGAATTATTTATTGAATTTTTAGTCGTAGATGTTTACGATTCGAACAAAATAATTCTTCTTTTTTTTTCTATATATACTTTACTGAGTCTTCTCTCTATGATTGCCTTCTGGCTTAATGAGGTGTTTATATCAGGCCAGCGAAGGTGGTATAGTCTAAGGGTACGTCATGGGATTAATATAAAATAAATAATTCAATATTTTAATTAACCAAATAATGCACTATTTTAGATTATTCTTATTGTAGATGAAATTAATTAATGTGCCGAGATGTAACGAGCGTAGAGAAAAACCTACGTGCAGGCAGACCGAAGCAATTAAAGCGAGAAGGTAAGGTGAGTGACCTTAGCAACTGTCCGGTCCCACCGTCCGTTGTTTAGAGTGTAGTAGTTTGCTGCATGATCCTATCGTAATGATAAAGATGAATCTTTAGGTACACTCTTTATTAACCTAAACAACAATGTTAATACTTGAACATAAAACCACACAGTCACAATTATTATGAACAGAAGTATTGAGTAAATCAAACTTGTATCCTTGTATAGCCTCAACATTTTTATTATATCAATAGTCCGACGTTTCGGCCATTTCGGCCATCCTCAAGGACAATCTTCAATATCAATTCTCACCTCACTTCAATTTTTTTTTTTTAATTTATTTATCGATATTTACAACTATGCATAATCATAATGGTATGGTACAAGCATGTAGAGAAACTACCCGAAGGTAGCACTCTAAAAACATTTTTACATTATAAGGTCTCGAGGCCATCTTCTTTTAAGATGCCTCGGAGGATTGTCCGGAATAAAAGAGGAAGCAAGATTAGAAACTAATGGGTTTGAGTGGCTTGGGAGTTTGTAATGGAAGGATTGATATCCGGTTCGGGCTAGATCGGTTACAAATGGAACATTAAGGTCTTTATGGATGATTTTATTTGTGACAAAGTAGGGAGCTTTTAGGATTTTACGAAGGATTTTGGATTGTAAGAATTGGATACGAGAGGAATTCGAAGGTTTAGTGGAGCCCCCTGTAAATCAATCTTTTGTAATGAATTGGAAGTTTGGACTGTTTGCCTAGTAAGTGCTGTGATAGTCAAATCTACGTGCAGTTTCCAGTCTTTTCAGTCTTGTGTGAGGATTCCAGGTTAGTCGTTTGTCCAGATGTAGTCCAAGGTAGCGGATCTGTTCGACAGTGGTAAGGGCAACATTATTGAAGTATACTAGGGGTATTCATGATCTATGTTAAAGCGTGTTAAATGGAAAAACTCGTGTTAAATCGAAAAACATTGCCTTCTTTTGCCGTGGTAAAACGAAATAACATTTAACATGGCTGAGAGTCTGTTACTTGGTC